>NC_092310.1:43046969-43350000 GCF_036785885.1 Coffea arabica | reverse complement strand
AAGTTTAGGAGCCGGACTGTGGGTTTGGTTTGCCATATTAGTGATTCTTGCGGGATATCTCGACTTGATTGGTACAAGATGGAATGTCAAGGACGACATTCTTTTAAGGAGGGGAGTTTGTGACGCCCCGAAAAAAAAAAGAGTTTGAGAACCCGGAAATTTTCTAAATTTCTAGGATTTATTTTATTTAATCGCCCGCCTTTTCTACATTTTCTTTGTTAGAAAAATTCCCCAAATAAAGTTTATGAGCAAAGATAGTTTTAAAATGATTTTTCTAGTATCGGTTAGTTTTTGAGAAATTAAGAGCGTATTTTGAACGTGGGACCCGCAAGTGCGGCAAATGCATTATATTTTTGACAACTTGTTGGAATTTTGTATTAAGTGATATTATTTTACAAAGTGTTAAGATATTTGTATTTGAGAGACAAAAGGATAGAGTTGCATTAAAAAGGGTGACAAGTGTCACCTTCCTATTCAACCTTGACTTTGACCATTATTTCTTTCCTTTACTAATACTCAATTTTGACCCAAAAAGCACCTAAATTTCTGCAAGCTTGGCCGAACCTCTTGGAGCAAAAATACAAGAAGAAAGCCTTCAACTCCAACTCCATTTCTTGCTCAATCTTGTGAATCAACCGTTAAACTTTCAAATTCCTCCACAAAAGTCACTTGTTTAGGAAGATTGAAGGTAGTGGTTGAGTGATTAGAGAAGGCAAAGGACTAAGCCATCAACTTTCTTGATATTTCAAGGTTCATGTCTAGCAATCCTTTCTTTGTTCTTGATTATGCTAAATTGGTGACTTGATGGCTAAAGAGATGGTTTGATGGATTATATCTTGAGTTGTGGTTGACTTGATGAAATTTTATAATTTTTGGGGATTTTTCTGTTTTAATATGAACATGGTTGTGTGCTTATATATGATGATTGGAAATGATGTTTAAGGACTCTATGAGGTGGAAAAAGTGGTCAATTGCAATCAATTTCTGTTTTGGAAGAAATTTCAGAAAACATGAAAGTTGTAGGGAATGACATTTTAGAGGTGCATACAAAATTTCAGGTCAATCGGAGTAGTGTAGAATGAGAAAAGTCGAAATTACTATTGCTGTTCTGGTTTTACCCGAAAGTAAGGATTGCGCCTGTAATTGGTTGTTTTGGCTGGAATTGCTTCCGAATTGGTTGTTGAGGCCTTCTGATGAAATTTAGACCTGTTTCTTAGCTTTCAGCTGGTTTTGGAATTTCTGGATTTGGACTTGGATAGACTGATTTATGATGTTTTCGCTAGAATGCGTTCTGTGAATCTGTTTTTGTGATTCTGGTGTAGTTTCTTGCATTTTTGACCTGGTTACACTCGAAACTGGGTTGAGTGACCTTCTGTAATATTGTAGCCCTGTCTCTTAGCTTCGAAACGGTGGGTCTTGAACCTTCATCCGACAATCGTAACGCCTTTGGTACCATTACCGCAAAATGACGTCAAAACTGTTTTTCTGGTTTTGAGCTTAACTTTCATCTCCGAACTTTTCCCTAGCTTGACTTGTACTAGTACTACTTGGAGCTTGCTGAATGACTATTGGATGAACTTGTTGTTGTGTGTGTACCTTTGGGACTGGCTGAGGAAATAATGAAGCCATGATGGCTGGAAAAGTAAGCAAATTTAGGGGAAGTGTTGTCCGAACTTTTAAAAGACTTGTTTGCATTGAGTTTGTGATCTATGATTTGGATTTGAGCAAGGCAATGATATATGATGGATGATTTCTGAGCCATGGAGGTGAGTGACCCCAAACTATTGTTAAAGGTTCTTATGAAATATTTCTTGCATTATTTACTCGATTGCATCTCATGCGTGCTTGCATGTGAATTCATGATATGATTTTAGTTTCAATGACTTCTTGGGGAGTCTTGTGCTGGACACCAACGTCTCCACCTCTGTTTACTTGGAGCAAATGGCTCCGGAGCTCAAAAAGGGGCTCCCTCTTAATGTTAATGTTAATGTTAAATGATCGATTTGAGCGTTGGGTGTTCAAGTACTATGATTTCACCAGCTCACGAGAGCAATAAACGGACATTTATTTTTTGAATCATGACATCATCGAAAGGATCGAAATGCAATATGGTGAAATATATTTGATTACTGATTTTTCTGGTTACTCGCTGAGTTTCTAGCTCGCACCAAAAATATTTTATTCCCCTCCACAGGGCTCGTGGCGAAGGAAGGCTTGTTGTGATTGTTCACGTGAATGGATGACATATGTCTTGTATAATTTGGATGTTGGAATCATTTTATTTATAGTTGGGAATTGTTTCCGCTTCGCTTTTGATATGTAATTTTTGGAGAATTTGATGTATGTTGGAGATTTACATGGTAATATTTGAGGTTTATTCTTGTAATTCATTTGAGGATTGTAGTGAACGACTGAGTCCCGGCGAGAGTTGGGCAGGCGGCCCGCCGAACCCTCTGGATCGCCTTAGGGGGAGGTGGGGCCGTCACAGTTGGTATCAGAGCCATATGCCGACAGTTGGGACTTTACGTCCTTTGTCTGGAAAAGCCCCGAACCTCTCGTTCGTGAAAAGTCACGAAGCGAAACTCTCCGTAGGGGATGCCCGCGTGCGGGTGGCAAGCTGATAGGTACCCTGTGATGTGACCCTGAAAACTTTCACAGTTGGTATCAGAGCTTAGGCTTCAGATTTCTGTCGTTTATCCTAGGCTTGAAGTTTAGGAGCCGGACTGTGGGTTTGGTTTGCCATATTAGTGATTCTTGCGGGATATCTCGACTTGATTGGTACAAGATGGAATGTCAAGGACGACATTCTTTTAAGGAGGGGAGTTTGTGACGCCCCGAAAAAAAAAAAGAGTTTGAGAACCCGGAAATTTTCTAAATTTCTAGGATTTATTTTATTTAATCGCCCGCCTTTTCTACATTTTCCTTGTTAGAAAAATTCCCCAAATAAAGTTTATGAGCAAAGATAGTTTTAAAATGATTTTTCTAGTATCGGTTAGTTTTTGAGAAATTAAGAGCGTATTTTGAACGTGGGACCCGCAAGTGCGGTAAATGCATTATATTTTTGACAACTTGTTGGAATTTTGTATTAAGTGATATTATTTTACAAAGTGTTAAGATATTTGTATTTGAGAGACAAAAGGATAGAGTTGCATTAAAAAGGGTGACAAGTGTCACCTTCCTATTCAACCTTGACTTTGACCATTATTTCTTACCTTTACTAATACTCAATTTTGACCCAAAAAGCACCTAAATTTCTGCAAGCTTGGCCGAACCTCTTGGAGCAAAAATACAAGAAGAAAGCCTTCAACTCCAACTCCATTTCTTGCTCAATCTTGTGAATCAACCGTTAAACTTTCAAATTCCTCCACAAAAGTCACTTGTTTAGGAAGATTGAAGGTAGTGGTGGAGTGATTAGAGAAGGCAAAGGACTAAGCCATCAACTTTCTTGATATTTCAAGGTTCATGTCTAGCAATCCTTTCTTTGTTCTTGATTATGCTAAATTAGTGACTTGATGGCTAAAGAGATGGTTTGATGGATTATATCTTGAGTTGTGGTTGACTTGATGAAATTTTATAATTTTTGGGGATTTTTCTGTTTTAATATGAACATGGTTGTGTGCTTATATATGATGATTGTAAATGATGTTTAAGGACTCTACGAGGTGGAAAAAGTGGTCAATTGCAATCAATTTCTGTTTTGGAAGAAATTTCGGAAAACATGAAAGTTGTAGGGAATGACATTTTAGAGGTGCTTACAAAATTTCAGGTCAATCGGAGTAGTGTAGAATGAGAAAAGTCGAAATTACTATTGCTGTTCTGGTTTTACCCGAAAGTAAGGATTGCGCCTGTAATTGGTTGTTTTGGCTGGAATTACTTCCGAATTGGTTGTTGAGGCCTTCTGATGAAATTTAGACCTGTTTCTTAGCTTTCAGCTGGTTTTGGAATTTCTGGATTTGGACTTGGATAGACTGATTTATGATGTTTTCGCTAGAATGCGTTCTGTGAATCTGTTTTTGTGATTCTGGTGTAGTTTCTTGCATTTTTGACCTGGTTACACTCGAAACTGGGTTGAGTGACCTTCTGCAATATTGTAGCCCTGTCTCTTAGCTTCGAAACGGTGGGTCTTTAACCTTCATCCGACAATCGTAACGCCTTTGGTACCATTACCGTAAAATGACGTCAAAACTGTTTTTCTGGTTTTGAGCTTAACTTTTATCTCCGAACTTTTCCCTAGCTTGACTTGTACTAGTACTACTTGGAGCTTGCTGAATGACTATTGGATGAACTTGTTGTTGTGTGTGTACCTTTGGGGACTGGCTGAGGAAATAATGAAGCCATGATGGCTGGAAAAGTAAGCAAATTTAGGGGAAGTGTTGTTCGAACTTTTAAAGGACTTGTTTGCATTGAATTTGTGATCTAAGATTTGGATTTGAGCAAGACAATGATATATGATGGATGGTTTCTGAGCCATGGAGGTGAGTGACCCCAAACTATTGTTAAAGGTTCTTATGAAATATTTCTTGCATTATTTACTCGATTGCATCTCATGCGTGCTTGCATGTGAATTCATGATATGATTTTAGCTTCAATGAGTTCTTGGGGAGTCTTGTGCTGGACACCAACGTCTCCACCTCTGTTTACTTGGAGCAAATGGCTCCGGAGCTCAAAAAGGGGCTCCCTCTTAATGTTAATGTTAATGTTAAATGATCGATTTGAGCGTTGGTTGTTCAAGTACTATGATTTCACCGGCTCACGAGAGCAATAAATGGACATTTGTTTTTTGAATCATGACATCATCGAAAGGATCGAAATGCAATGTGGTGAAATATATTTGATTACTGATTTTTCTGGTTACTCGCTGAGCTTCTAGCTCGCACCAAAAATATTTTATTCCCCTCCACAGGGATCGTGGCGAAGGAAGGCTTGTTGTGCTTATTCACGTGAATGGATGGTATATATCTTGCATAATTTGGATGTTGGAATCATTTTATGTATAATAGAGAATTGTTTCCGTTTCGCTTTTGATATGTAATTTTTGGAGAATTTGATGTATATTGGAGATTTACATGATAATATTTGAGGTTTATTCTTGTAATTCATTTGAGAATTGTAGTGAACGACTGAGTCCCGGCGAGAGTTGGGCAGGCGGCCCGCCGAACCCTCTGGTTCGCCTTAGGGGGAGGTGGGGCCGTCACAGTTGGTATCAGAGCCATATGCCGACAGTTGGGACTTTACGTCCTTTGTCTGGAAAAGCCCCGAGCCTCTCGTTCGTGAAAAGTCACGAAGCGAAACTCTCCGTAGGGGATGCCCGCGTGCAGGTGGCAAGCTGATAGGTACCCTGTGATGTGACCCTGAAAACTTTCACAGTTGGTATCAGAGCTTAGGCTTCAGATTTCTGTCGTTTATCCTAGGTTTGAAGTTTAGGAGCCGGACTGTGGGTTTGGTTTGCCATATTAGTGATTCTTGCGGGATATCTCGACTTGATTGGTACAAGATGGAATGTCGAGGAGGACATTCTTTTAAGGAGGGGCGTTTGTGACACCCCGAAAAAAAAAAAGAGTTTGAGAACCCGGAAATTTTCTAAATTTCTAGGATTTATTTTATTTAATCGCCCGCCTTTTCTACATTTTCTTTGTTAGAAAAATTCCCCAAATAAAATTTATGAGCAAAGATAGTTTTAAAATGATTTTTCTAGTATCGGTTAGTTTTTGAGAAATTAAGAGCGTATTTTGAACGTGAGACCCGCAAGTGCGGTAAATGCATTATATTTTTGACAACTTTTTGGAATTTTGTATTAATTGATATTATTTTACAAAGTGTTAAGATATTTGTATTTGAGAGACAAAAGGATAGAGTTGCATTAAAAAGGGTGACAAGTGTCACCTTCCTATTCAACCTTGACTTTGACCATTATTTCTTACCTTTACTAATACTCAATTTTGACCCAAAAAGCACCTAAATTTCTGCAAGCTTGGCGGAACCTCTTGGAGCAAAAATACAAGAAGAAAGCCTTCAACTCCAACTCCATTTCTTACTCAATCTTGTGAATCAACCGTTAAACTTTCAAATTCCTCCACAAAAGTCACTTGTTTAGGAAGATTGAAGGTAGTGGTGGAGTGATTAGAGAAGGCAAAGGACTAAGCCATCAACTTTCTTGATATTTCAAGGTTCATGTCTAGCAATCCTTTCTTTGTTCTTGATTATGCTAAATTAGTGACTTGATGGCTAAAGAGATGGTTTGATGGATTATATCTTGAGTTGTGTTTGACTTGATGAAATTTTATAATTTTTGGAGATTTTTCTGTTTTAATATGAACATGGTTGTGTGCTTATATATGATGATTGGAAATGATGTTTAAGGACTCTATTTGGTGGAAAAAGTGGTCAATTGCAATCAATTTCTGTTTTGGAAGAAATTTCAGAAAACATGAAAGTTGTAGGGAATGACATTTTAGAGGTGCATACAAAATTTCAGGTCAATCGGAGTAGTGTAGAATGAGAAAAGTTGAAATTACTATTGCTGTTCTGGTTTTACCCGAAAGTAAGGATTGCGCCTGTAATTGGTTGTTTTGGCTGAAATTGCTTCCGAATTGGTTGTTGAGGCCTTCTGATGAAATTTAGACCTGTTTCTTAGCTTTCAACTGGTTTTGGAATTTCTGGATTTGGACTTGGATAGACTGATTTATGATGTTTTCGCTAGAATGCGTTCTGTGAATCTGTTTTTGTGATTCTGGTGTAGTTTCTTGCATTTTTGACCTGGTTACACTCGAAACTGGGTTGAGTGACCTTCTGCAATATTGTAGCCCTGTCTCTTACCTTCGAAACGGTGGGTCTTGAACCTTCATCCGACAATCGTAACGCCTTTGGTACCATTACCGCAAAATGACGTCAAAACTGTTTTTCTGGTTTTGAGCTTAACTTTCATCTCCGAACTTTTCCCTAGCTTGACTTGTACTAGTACTACTTGGAGCTTGCTGAATGACTATTGGATGAACTTGTTGTTGTGTGTGTACCTTTGGGACTGGCTGAGGAAATAATGAAGCCATGATGGCTGGAAAAGTAAGCAAATTTAGGGGAAGTGTTGTCCGAACTTTTAAAAGACTTGTTTGCATTGAGTTTGTGATCTATGATTTGGATTTGAGCAAGGCAATGATATATGATGGATGATTTCTGAGCCATGGAGGTGAGTGACCCCAAACTATTGTTAAAGGTTCTTATGAAATATTTCTTGCATTATTTACTCGATTGCATCTCATGCGTGCTTGCATGTGAATTCATGATATGATTTTAGTTTCAATGACTTCTTGGGGAGTCTTGTGCTGGACACCAACGTCTCCACCTCTGTTTACTTGGAGCAAATTGCTCCGGAGCTCAAAAAGGGGCTCCCTCTTAATGTTAATGTTAATGTTAAATGATCGATTTGAGCGTTGGGTGTTCAAGTACTATGATTTTACCAGCTCACGAGAGCAATAAACGGACATTTATTTTTTGAATCATGACATCATCGAAAGGATCGAAATGCAATATGGTGAAATATATTTGATTACTGATTTTTCTGGTTACTCGCTGAGTTTCTAGCTCGCACCAAAAATATTTTATTCCCCTCCACAGGGCTCGTGGCGAAGGAAGGCTTGTTGTGATTGTTCACGTGAATGGATGACATATGTCTTGTATAATTTGGATGTTGGAATCATTTTATTTATAGTTGGGAATTGTTTCCGCTTCGCTTTTGATATGTAATTTTTGGAGAATTTGATGTATGTTGGAGATTTACATGGTAATATTTGAGGTTTATTCTTGTAATTCATTTGAGGATTGTAGTGAACGACTGAGTCCCGGCGAGAGTTGGGCAGGCGGCCCGCCGAACCCTCTGGATCGCCTTAGGGGGAGGTGGGGCCGTCACAGTTGGTATCAGAGCCATATGCCGACAGTTGGGACTTTACGTCCTTTGTCTGGAAAAGCCCCGAACCTCTCGTTCGTGAAAAGTCACGAAGCGAAACTCTCCGTAGGGGATGCCCGCGTGCGGGTGGCAAGCTGATAGGTACCCTGTGATGTGACCCTGAAAACTTTCACAGTTGGTATCAGAGCTTAGGCTTCAGATTTCTGTCGTTTATCCTAGGCTTGAAGTTTAGGAGCCGGACTGTGGGTTTGGTTTGCCATATTAGTGATTCTTGCGGGATATCTCGACTTGATTGGTACAAGATGGAATGTCAAGGACGACATTCTTTTAAGGAGGGGAGTTTGTGACGCCCCGAAAAAAAAAAAGAGTTTGAGAACCCGGAAATTTTCTAAATTTCTAGGATTTATTTTATTTAATCGCCCGCCTTTTCTACATTTTCCTTGTTAGAAAAATTCCCCAAATAAAGTTTATGAGCAAAGATAGTTTTAAAATGATTTTTCTAGTATCGGTTAGTTTTTGAGAAATTAAGAGCGTATTTTGAACGTGGGACCCGCAAGTGCGGTAAATGCATTATATTTTTGACAACTTGTTGGAATTTTGTATTAAGTGATATTATTTTACAAAGTGTTAAGATATTTGTATTTGAGAGACAAAATGATAGAGTTGCATTAAAAAGGGTGACAAGTGTCACCTTCCTATTCAACCTTGACTTTGACCATTATTTCTTACCTTTACTAATACTCAATTTTGACCCAAAAAGCACCTAAATTTCTGCAAGCTTGGCCGAACCTCTTGGAGCAAAAATACAAGAAGAAAGCCTTCAACTCCAACTCCATTTCTTGCTCAATCTTGTGAATCAACCGTTAAACTTTCAAATTCCTCCACAAAAGTCACTTGTTTAGGAAGATTGAAGGTAGTGGTGGAGTGATTAGAGAAGGCAAAGGACTAAGCCATCAACTTTCTTGATATTTCAAGGTTCATGTCTAGCAATCCTTTCTTTGTTCTTGATTATGCTAAATTAGTGACTTGATGGCTAAAGAGATGGTTTGATGGATTATATCTTGAGTTGTGGTTGACTTGATGAAATTTTATAATTTTTGGGGATTTTTCTGTTTTAATATGAACATGGTTGTGTGCTTATATATGATGATTGTAAATGATGTTTAAGGACTCTACGAGGTGGAAAAAGTGGTCAATTGCAATCAATTTCTGTTTTGGAAGAAATTTCGGAAAACATGAAAGTTGTAGGGAATGACATTTTAGAGGTGCTTACAAAATTTCAGGTCAATCGGAGTAGTGTAGAATGAGAAAAGTTGAAATTACTATTGCTGTTCTGGTTTTACCCGAAAGTAAGGATTGCGCCTGTAATTGGTTGTTTTGGCTGAAATTGCTTCCGAATTGGTTGTTGAGGCCTTCTGATGAAATTTAGACCTGTTTCTTAGCTTTCAACTGGTTTTGGAATTTCTGGATTTGGACTTGGATAGACTGATTTATGATGTTTTCGCTAGAATGCGTTCTGTGAATCTGTTTTTGTGATTCTGGTGTAGTTTCTTGCATTTTTGACCTGGTTACACTCGAAACTGGGTTGAGTGACCTTCTGCAATATTGTAGCCCTGTCTCTTACCTTCGAAACGGTGGGTCTTGAACCTTCATCCGACAATCGTAACGCCTTTGGTACCATTACCGCAAAATGACGTCAAAACTGTTTTTCTGGTTTTGAGCTTAACTTTCATCTCCGAACTTTTCCCTAGCTTGACTTGTACTAGTACTATTTGGAGCTTGCTGAATGACTATTGGATGAACTTGTTGTTGTGTGTGTACCTTTGGGACTGGCTGAGGAAATAATGAAGCCATGATGGCTGGAAAAGTAAGCAAATTTAGGGGAAGTGTTGTCCGAACTTTTAAAGGACTTGTTTGCATTGAATTTGTGATCTAAGATTTGGATTTGAGCAAGACAATGATATATGATGGATGATTTTTGAGCCATGGAGGTGAGTGACCCCAAACTATTGTTAAAGGTTCTTATGAAATATTTCTTGCATTATTTACTCGATTGCATCTCATGCGTGCTTGCATGTGAATTCATGATATGATTTTAGTTTCAATGATTTCTTGGGGAGTCTTGTGCTGGACACCAACGTCTCCACCTCTGTTTACTTGGAGCAAATGGCTCCGGAGGTCAAAAAGGGGCTCCCTCTTAATGTTAATGTTAATGTTAAATGATCGATTTGAACGTTGGGTGTTCAAGTACTATGATTTCACCGGCTCACGAGAGCAATAAACGGACATTTGTTTTTTGAATCATGACATCATCGAAAGGATCGAAATGCAATATGGTAAAATATATTTGATTACTGATTTTTCTGGTTACTCGTTGAGCTTCTAGCTCGCACCAAAAATATTTTATTCCCCTCCACAGGGCTCGTGGCGAAGGAAGGCTTGTTGTGATTGTTCACGTGAATGGATGGCATATGTCTTGTATAATTTGGATGTTGGAATCATTTTATGTATAGTTGGGAATTGTTTCCGCTTCGCTTTTGATATGTAATTTTTGGAGAATTTGATGTATGTTGGAGATTTACATGGTAATATTTGAGGTTTATTCTTGTAATTTATTTGAGGATTGTAGTGAACGACTGAGTCCCGGCGAGAGTTGGGCAGGCGACCCGCCGAACCCTCTGGTTCGCCTTAGGGGGAGGTGGGGCCGTCACAGTTGGTATCAGAGCCATATGCCGACAGTTGGGACTTTACGTCCTTTGTCTGGAAAAGCCCCGAACCTCTCGTTCGTGAAAAGTCACGAAGAGAAACTCTCCGTAGGGGATGTCCGCGTGAGGGTGGCAAGCTGATAGGTACCCTGTGATGTGACCCTGAAAACTTTCACAGTTGGTATCAGAGATTAGGCTTTAGATTTCTGTCGTTTATCCTAGGCTTGAAGTTTAGGAGCCGGACTGTGGGTTTGGTTTGCCATATTAGTGATTCTTGCGGGATATCTCGACTTGATTGGTACAAGATGGAATGTCAAGGACGACATTCTTTTAAGGAGAGGAGTTTGTGACGCCCCGAAAAAATAATTGAGTTTGAGAACCCGGAAATTTTCTAAATTTCTTGGCTTTATTTTATTTAATCGTCCGCCTTTTCTACATTTTCTTTGTTAGAAAAATTTTCCAAATAAAGTTTATGAGCAAAGATAGTTTTAAAATGATTTTTCTAGTATCAGTTAGTTTTTGAGAAATTAAGAGCGTATTTTGAACGTGGGACGCGTAAGTGCGATAAATGCATTATATTTTTGACAAATTGTTGTAACTTTGTATTAAGTGATATTATTTTACAAAGTGTTAAGATATTTGTATTTGAGAGACAAAAGGATAGAGTTGCATTAAAAAGGGTGACAAGTGTCACCTTCCTATTCAACCTTGACTTTGACCATTATTTCTTACCTTTACTAATACTCAATTTTGACCCAAAAAGCACCTAAATTTCTGCAAGCTTGGCCGAACCTCTTGGAGCAAAAATACAAGAAGAAAGCCTTCAACTCCAACTCCATTTCTTACTCAATCTTGTGAATCAACCGTTAAACTTTCAAATTCCTCCACAAAAGTCACTTGTTTAGGAAGATTGAAGGTAGTGGTGGAGTGATTAGAGAAGGCAAAGGACTAAGCCATCAACTTTCTTGATATTTCAAGGTTCATGTCTAGCAATCCTTTCTTTGTTCTTGATTATGCTAAATTAGTGACTTGATGGCTAAAGAGATGGTTTGATGGATTATATCTTGAGTTGTGGTTGACTTGATGAAATTTTATAATTTTTGGAGATTTTTCTGTTTTAATATGAACATGGTTGTGTGCTTATATATGATGATTGGAAATGATGTTTAAGGACTCTATTTGGTGGAAAAAGTGGTCAATTGCAATCAATTTCTGTTTTGGAAGAAATTTCAGAAAACATGAAAGTTGTAGGGGATGACATTTTAGAGGTGCATACAAAATTTCAGGTCAATCGGAGTAGTGTAGAATGAGAAAAGTTGAAATTACTATTGCGGTTCTGGTTTTACCCGAAAGTAAGGATTGCGCCTGTAATTGGTTGTTTTGGCTGAAATTGCTTCCGAATTGGTTGTTGAGGCCTTCTGATGAAATTTAGACCTGTTTCTTAGCTTTCAGCTGGTTTTGGAATTTCTGGATTTTGACTTGGATAGACTGATTTATGATGTTTTCGCTAGAATGCGTTCTGTGAATCTGTTTTTGTGATTCTGGTGTAGTTTCTTGCATTTTTGACCTGGTTACACTCGAAACTGGGTTGAGTGACCTTCTGCAATATTGTAGCCCTGTCTCTTACCTTCGAAACGGTGGGTCTTGAACCTTCATCCGACAATCGTAACGCCTTTGGTACCATTACCGCAAAATGACGTCAAAACTGTTTTTCTGGTTTTGAGCTTAACTTTCATCTCCGAACTTTTCCCTAGCTTGACTTGTACTAGTACTATTTGGAGCTTGCTGAATGACTATTGGATGAACTTGTTGTTGTGTGTGTACCTTTGGGACTGGTTGAGGAAATAATGAAGCCATGATGGCTGGAAAAGTAAGCAAATTTAGGGGAAGTGTTGTCCGAACTTTTAAAGGACTTGTTTGCATTGAGTTTGTGATCTAAGATTTGGATTTGAGCAAGGCAATGATATATGATGGATGATTTTTGAGCCATGGAGGTGAGTGACCCCAAACTATTGTTAAAGGTTCTTATGAAATATTTCTTGCATTATTTACTCGATTGCATCTCATGCGTGCTTGCATGTGAATTCATGATATGATTTTAGTTTCAATGATTTCTTGGGGAGTCTTGTGCTGGACACCAACGTCTCCACCTCTGTTTACTTGGAGCAAATGGCTCCGGAGGTCAAAAAGGGGCTCCCTCTTAATGTTAATGTTAATGTTAAATGATCGATTTGAACGTTGGGTGTTCAAGTACTATGATTTCACCGGCTCTCGAGAGCAATAAACGGACATTTGTTTTTTGAATCTTGACATCATCGAAAGGATCGAAATGCAATATGGTAAAATATATTTGATTACTGATTTTTCTGGTTACTCGCTGAGCTTCTAGCTCGCACCAAAAATATTTTATTCCCCTCCACAGGGCTCGTGGCGAAGGAAGGCTTGTTGTGATTGTTCACGTGAATGGATGGCATATGTCTTGTATAATTTGGATGTTGGAATCATTTTATGTATAGTTGGGAATTGTTTCCGCTTCGCTTTTGATATGTAATTTTTTGAGAATTTGATGTATGTTGGAGATTTACATGGTAATATTTGAGGTTTATTGTTGTAATTCATTTGAGGATTGTAGTGAACGACTGAGTCCCGGCGAGAGTTGGGCAGGCGGCCCGCCGAACCCTCTGGTTCGCCTTAGGGGGAGGTGGGGCCGTCACAGTTGGTATCAGAGTCATATGCCGACAGTTGGGACTTTACGTCCTTTGTCTGGAAAAGCCCCGAACCTCTCGTTCGTGAAAAGTCACGAAGCGAAACTCTCCGTAGGGGATGTCCGCGTGAGGGTGGCAAGCTGATAGGTACCCTGTGATGTGACCCTGAAAACTTTCACAGTTGGTATCAGAGCTTTGGCTTTAGATTTCTGTCGTTTATCCTAGGCTTGAAGTTTAGGAGCCGGACTGTGGGTTTGGTTTGCCATATTAGTGATTCTTGCGGGATATCTCGACTTGATTGGTACAAGATGGAATGTCAAGGACGACATTCTTTTAAGGAGGGGAGTTTGTGACGCCCCGAAAAAAAAATTGAGTTTGAGAACCCGGAAATTTTCTAAATTTCTTGGCTTTATTTTATTTAATCGTCCGCCTTTTCTACATTTTCTTTGTTAGAAAAATTTTCCAAATAAAGTTTATGAGCAAAGATAGTGTTAAAATGATTTTTCTAGTATCAGTTAGTTTTTGAGAAATTAAGAGCGTATTTTGAACGTGGGACCCGTAAGTGCGATAAATGCATTATATTTTTGACAACTTGTTGTAATTTTGTATTAAGTGATATTATTTTACAAAGTGTTAAGATATTTGTATTTGAGAGACAAAAGGATAGAGTTGCATTAAAAAGGGTGACAAGTGTCACCTTCCTATTCAACCTTGACTTTGACCATTATTTCTTACCTTTACTAATACTCAATTTTGACCCAAAAAGCACCTAAATTTCTGCAAGCTTGGCCGAACCTCTTGGAGCAAAAATACAAGAAGAAAGCCTTCAACTCCAACTCCATTTCTTGCTCAATCTTGTGAATCAACCGTTAAACTTTCAAATTCCTCCACAAAAGTCACTTGTTTAGGAAGATTGAAGGTAGTGGTGGAGTGATTAGAGAAGGCAAAGGACTAAGCCATCAACTTTCTTGATATTTCAAGGTTCATGTCTAGCAATCCTTTCTTTGTTCTTGATTATGCTAAATTAGTGACTTGATGGCTAAAGAGATGGTTTGATGGATTATATCTTGAGTTGTGGTTGACTTGATGAAATTTTATAATTTTTGGGGATTTTTCTGTTTTAATATGAACATGGTTGTGTGCTTATATATGATGATTGTAAATGATGTTTAAGGACTCTACGAGGTGGAAAAAGTGGTCAATTGCAATCAATTTCTGTTTTGGAAGAAATTTCGGAAAACATGAAAGTTGTAGGGAATGACATTTTAGAGGTGCTTACAAAATTTCAGGTCAATCGGAGTAGTGTAGAATGAGAAAAGTCGAAATTACTATTGCTGTTCTGGTTTTACCCGAAAATTAGGATTGCGCCTGTAATTGGTTGTTTTGGCTGGAATTGCTTCCGAATTGGTTGTTGAGGCCTTCTGATGAAATTTAGACCTGTTTCTTAGCTTTCAGCTGGTTTTGGAATTTCTGGATTTGGACTTGGATAGACTGATTTATGATGTTTTCGCTAGAATGCGTTCTGTGAATCTGTTTTTGTGATTCTGGTGTAGTTTCTTGCATTTTTGACCTGGTTACACTCGAAACTGGGTTGAGTGACCTTCTGCAATATTGTAGCCCTGTCTCTTAGCTTCGAAACGGTGGGTCTTGAACCTTCATCCGACAATCGTAACGCCTTTGGTACCATTACCGTAAAATGACGTCAAAACTGTTTTTCTGGTTTTGAGCTTAACTTTTATCTCCGAACTTTTCCCTAGCTTGACTTGTACTAGTACTACTTGGAGCTTGCTGAATGACTATTGGATGAACTTGTTGTTGTGTGTGTACCTTTGGGGACTGGTTGAGGAAATAATGAAGCCATGATGGCTGGAAAAGTAAGCAAATTTAGGGGAAGTGTTGTCCGAACTTTTAAAGGACTTGTTTGCATTGAGTTTGTGATCTAAGATTTGGATTTGAGCAAGGCAATGATATATGATGGATGATTTTTGAGCCATGGAGGTGAGTGACCCCAAACTATTGTTAAAGGTTCTTATGAAATATTTCTTGCATTATTTACTCGATTGCATCTCATGCGTGCTTGCATGTGAATTCATGATATGATTTTAGTTTCAATGATTTCTTGGGGAGTCTTGTGCTGGACACCAACGTCTTCACCTCTGTTTACTTGGAGCAAATGGCTCCGGAGGTCAAAAAGGGGCTCCCTCTTAATGTTAATGTTAATGTTAAATGATCGATTTGAACGTTGGGTGTTCAAGTACTATGATTTCACCGGCTCTCGAGAGCAATAAATGGACATTTGTTTTTTGAATCTTGACATCATCGAAAGGATCGAAATGCAATATGGTAAAATATATTTGATTACTGATTTTTCTGGTTACTCGCTGAGCTTCTAGCTCGCACCAAAAATATTTTATTCCCCTCCACAGGGCTCGTGGCGAAGGAAGGCTTGTTGTGATTGTTCACGTGAATGGATGGCATATGTCTTGTATAATTTGGATGTTGGAATCATTTTATGTATAGTTGGGAATTGTTTCCGCTTCGCTTTTGATATGTAATTTTTGGAGAATTTGATGTATGTTGGAGATTTACATGGTAATATTTGAGGTTTATTCTTGTAATTCATTTGAGGATTGTAGTGAACGACTGAGTCCCGGCGAGAGTTGGGCAGGCGGCCCGCCGAACCCTCTGGTTCGCCTTAGGGGGAGGTGGGGCCGTCACAGTTGGTATCAGAGCCATATGCCGACAGTTGGGACTTTACGTCCTTTGTCTGGAAAAACCCCGAACCTCTTGTTCGTGAAAAGTCACGAAGCGAAACTCTCCGTAGGGGATGTCCGCGTGAGGGTGGCAAGCTGATAGGTACCCTGTGATGTGACCCTGAAAACTTTCACAGTTGGTATCAGAGCTTAGGATTTAGATTTCTGTCGTTTATCCTAAGCTTGAAGTTTAGGAGCCGGACTGTGGGTTTGGTTTGCCATATTAGTGATTCTTGCGGGATATCTCGACTTGATTGGTACAAGATGGAATGTCAAGGACGACATTCTTTTAAGGAGGGGAGTTTGTGACGCCCCGAAAAAAAAATTGAGTTTGACAACCCGGAAATTTTCTAAATTTCTTGGCTTTATTTTATTTAATCGTCCGCCTTTTCTACATTTTCTTTGTTAGAAAAATTTTCCAAATAAAGTTTATGAGCAAAGATAGTTTTAAAATGATTTTTCTAGTATCAGTTAGTTTTTGAGAAATTAAGAGCGTATTTTGAACGTGGGACCCGTAAGTGCGATAAATGCATTATATTTTTGACAACTTGTTGTAATTTTGTTTTAAATGATATTATTTTACAAAGTGTTAAGATATTTGTATTTGAGAGACAAAAGGATAGAGTTGCATTAAAAAGGGTGACAAGTGTCACCTTCCTATTCAACCTTGACTTTGACCATTATTTCTTACCTTTACTAATACTCAATTTTGACCCAAAAAGCACCTAAATTTCTGCAAGCTTGGCCGAACCTCTTGGAGCAAAAATACAAGAAGAAAGCCTTCAACTCCAACTCCATTTCTTGCTCAATCTTGTGAATCAACCGTTAAACTTTCAAATTCCTCCACAAAAGTCACTTGTTTAGGAAGATTGAAGGTAGTGGTGGAGTGATTAGAGAAGGCAAAGGACTAAGCCATCAACTTTCTTGATATTTCAAGGTTCATGTCTAGCAATCCTTTCTTTGTTCTTGATTATGCTAAATTAGTGACTTGATGGCTAAAGAGATGGTTTGATGGATTATATCTTGAGTTGTGGTTGACTTGATGAAATTTTATAATTTTTGGGGATTTTTCTGTTTTAATATGAACATGGTTGTGTGCTTATATATGATGATTGGAAATGATGTTTAAGGACTCTATGAGGTGGAAAAAGTGGTCAATTGCAATCAATTTCTGTTTTGGAAGAAATTTCGGAAAACATGAAAGTTGTAGGGAATGACATTTTAGAGGTGCTTACAAAATTTCAGGTCAATCGGAGTAGTGTAGAATGAGAAAAGTCGAAATTACTATTGCTGTTCTGGTTTTACCCGAAAGTAAGGATTGCGCCTGTAATTGGTTGTTTTGGCTGGAATTACTTCCGAATTGGTTGTTGAGGCCTTCTGATGAAATTTAGACCTGTTTCTTAGCTTTCAGCTGGTTTTGGAATTTCTGGATTTGGACTTGGATAGACTGATTTATGATGTTTTCGCTAGAATGCGTTCTGTGAATCTGTTTTTGTGATTCTGGTGTAGTTTCTTGCATTTTTGACCTGGTTACACTCGAAACTGGGTTGAGTGACCTTCTGCAATATTGTAGCCCTGTCTCTTAGCTTCGAAACGGTGGGTCTTGAACCTTCATCCGACAATCGTAACGCCTTTGGTACCATTACCGTAAAATGACGTCAAAACTGTTTTTCTGGTTTTGAGCTTAACTTTTATCTCCGAACTTTTCCCTAGCTTGACTTGTACTAGTACTACTTGGAGCTTGCTGAATGACTATTGGATGAACTTGTTGTTGTGTGTGTACCTTTGGGGACTGGCTGAGGAAATAATGAAGCCATGATGGCTGGAAAAGTAAGCAAATTTAGGGGAAGTGTTGTTCGAACTTTTAAAGGACTTGTTTGCATTGAATTTGTGATCTAAGATTTGGATTTGAGCAAGACAATGATATATGATGGATGGTTTCTGAGCCATGGAGGTGAGTGACCCCAAACTATTGTTAAAGGTTCTTATGAAATATTTCTTGCATTATTTACTCGATTGCATCTCATGCGTGCTTGCATGTGAATTCATGATATGATTTTAGTTTCAATGATTTCTTGGGGAGTCTTGTGCTGGACACCAACGTCTCCACCTCTGTTTACTTGGAGCAAATGGCTCCGGAGGTCAAAAAGGGGCTCCCTCTTAATGTTAATGTTAATGTTAAATGATCGATTTGAACGTTGGGTGTTCAAGTACTATGATTTCACCGGCTCTCGAGAGCAATAAATGGACATTTGTTTTTTGAATCTTGACATCATCGAAAGGATCGAAATGCAATATGGTAAAATATATTTGATTACTGATTTTTCTGGTTACTCGCTGAGCTTCTAACTCGCACCAAAAATATTTTATTCCCCTCCACAGGGCTCGTGGCGAAGGAAGGCTTGTTGTGATTGTTCACGTGAATGGATGGCATATGTCTTGTATAATTTGGATGTTGGAATCATTTTATGTATAGTTGGGAATTGTTTCCGCTTCGCTTTTGATATGTAATTTTTTGAGAATTTGATGTATGTTGGAGATTTACATGGTAATATTTGAGGTTTATTGTTGTAATTCATTTGAGGATTGTAGTGAACGACTGAGTCCCGGCGAGAGTTGGGCAGGCGGCCCGCCGAACCCTCTGGTTCGCCTTAGGGGGAGGTGGGGCCGTCACAGTTGGTATCAGAGCCATATGCCGACAGTTGGGACTTTACGTCCTTTGTCTGGAAAAGCCCCGAACCTCTCGTTCGTGAAAAGTCACGAAGCGAAACTCTCCGTAGGGGATGTCCGCGTGAGGGTGGCAAGCTGATAGGTACCCTGTGATGTGACCCTGAAAACTTTCACAGTTGGTATCAGAGCTTTGGCTTTAGATTTCTGTCGTTTATCCTAGGCTTGAAGTTTAGGAGCCGGACTGTGGGTTTGGTTTGCCATATTAGTGATTCTTGCGGGATATCTCGACTTGATTGGTACAAGATGGAATGTCAAGGGCGACATTCTTTTAAGGAGGGGAGTTTGTGACGCCCCGAAAAAAAAATTGAGTTTGAGAACCCGGAAATTTTCTAAATTTCTTGGCTTTATTTTATTTAATCGTCCGCCTTTTCTACATTTTCTTTGTTAGAAAAATTTTCCAAATAAAGTTTATGAGCAAAGATAGTTTTAAAATTATTTTTCTAGTATCAGTTAGTTTTTGAGAAATTAAGAGCGTATTTTGAACGTGGGACCCGTAAGTGCGATAAATGCATTATATTTTTGACAACTTGTTGTAATTTTGTATTAAATGATATTATTTTACAAAGTGTTAAGATATTTGTATTTGAGAGACAAAAGGATAGAGTTGCATTAAAAAGGGTGACAAGTGTCACCTTCCTATTCAACCTTGACTTTGACCATTATTTCTTACCTTTACTAATACTCAATTTTGACCCAAAAAGCACCTAAATTTCTGCAAGCTTGGCCGAACCTCTTGGAGCAAAAATACAAGAAGAAAGCCTTCAACTCCAACTCCATTTCTTGCTCAATCTTGTGAATCAACCGTTAAACTTTCAAATTCCTCCACAAAAGTCACTTGTTTAGGAAGATTGAAGGTAGTGGTGGAGTGATTAGAGAAGGCAAAGGACTAAGCCATCAACTTTCTTGATATTTCAAGGTTCATGTCTAGCAATCCTTTCTTTGTTCTTGATTATGCTAAATTGGTGACTTGATGGCTAAAGAGATGGTTTGATGGATTATATCTTGAGTTGTGGTTGACTTGATGAAATTTTATAATTTTTGGGGATTTTTCTGTTTTAATATGAACATGGTTGTGTGCTTATATATGATGATTGGAAATGATGTTTAAGGACTCTATGCGGTGGAAAAAGTGGTCAATTGCAATCAATTTCTGTTTTGGAAGAAATTTCAGAAAACATGAAAGTTGTAGGGAATGACATTTTAGAGGTGCATACAAAATTTCAGGTCAATCGGAGTAGTGTAGAATGAGAAAAGTTGAAATTACTATTGCTGTTCTGGTTTTACCCGAAAGTAAGGATTGCGCCTGTAATTGGTTGTTTTGGCTGAAATTGCTTCCGAATTGGTTGTTGAGGCCTTCTGATGAAATTTAGACCTGTTTCTTAGCTTTCAGCTGGTTTTGGAATTTCTGGATTTGGACTTGGATAGACTGATTTATGATGTTTTCGCTAGAATGCGTTCTGTGAATCTGTTTTTGTGATTCTGGTGTAGTTTCTTGCATTTTTGACCTGGTTACACTCGAAACTGGGTTGAGTGACCTTCTGCAATATTGTAGCCCTGTCTCTTACCTTCGAAACGGTGGGTCTTGAACCTTCATCCGACAATCGTAACGCCTTTGGTACCATTACCGCAAAATGACGTCAAAACTGTTTTTCTGGTTTTGAGCTTAACTTTCATCTCCGAACTTTTCCCTAGCTTGACTTGTACTAGTACTATTTGGAGCTTGCTGAATGACTATTGGATGAACTTGTTGTTGTGTGTGTACCTTTGGGACTGGTTGAGGAAATAATGAAGCCATGATGGCTGGAAAAGTAAGCAAATTTAGGGGAAGTGTTGTCCGAACTTTTAAAGGACTTGTTTGCATTGAGTTTGTGATCTAAGATTTGGATTTGAGCAAGGCAATGATATATGATGGATGATTTTTGAGCCATGGAGGTGAGTGACCCCAAACTATTGTTAAAGGTTCTTATGAAATATTTCTTGCATTATTTACTCGATTGCATCTCATGCGTGCTTGCATGTGAATTCATGATATGATTTTAGTTTCAATGATTTCTTGGGGAGTCTTGTGCTGGACAACAACGTCTCCACCTCTGTTTACTTGGAGCAAATGGCTCCGGAGGTCAAAAAGGGGCTCCCTCTTAATGTTAATGTTAATGTTAAATGATCGATTTGAACGTTGGGTGTTCAAGTACTATGATTTCACCGGCTCTCGAGAGCAATAAACGGACATTTGTTTTTTGAATCTTGACATCATCGAAAGGATCGAAATGCAATATGGTAAAATATATTTGATTACTGATTTTTCTGGTTACTCGCTGAGCTTCTAGCTCGCACCAAAAATATTTTATTCCCCTCCACAGGGCTCGTGGCGAAGGAAGGCTTGTTGTGATTGTTCACGTGAATGGATGGCATATGTCTTGTATAATTTGGATGTTGGAATCATTTTATGTATAGTTGGGAATTGTTTCCGCTTCGCTTTTGATATGTAATTTTTTGAGAATTTGATGTATGTTGGAGATTTACATGGTAATATTTGAGGTTTATTGTTGTAATTCATTTTAGGATTGTAGTGAACGACTGAATCCCGGCGAGAGTTGGGCAGGCGGCCCGCCGAACCCTCTGGTTCGCCTTAGGGGGAGGTGGGGCCGTCACAGTTGGTATCAGAGTCATATGCCGACAGTTGGGACTTTACGTCCTTTGTCTGGAAAAGCCCCGAACCTCTCGTTCGTGAAAAGTCACGAAGCGAAACTCTCCGTAGGGGATGTCCGCGTGAGGGTGGCAAGCTGATAGGTACCCTGTGATGTGACCCTGAAAACTTTCACAGTTGGTATCAGAGCTTTGGCTTTAGATTTCTGTCGTTTATCCTAGGCTTGAAGTTTAGGAGCCGGACTGTGGGTTTGGTTTGCCATATTAGTGATTCTTGCGGGATATCTCGACTTGATTGGTACAAGATGGAATGTCAAGGACGACATTCTTTTAAGGAGGGGAGTTTGTGACGCCCCGAAAAAAAAATTGAGTTTGAGAACCCGAAAATTTTCTAAATTTCTTGGCTTTATTTTATTTAATCGTCCGCCTTTTCTACATTTTCTTTGTTAGAAAAATTTTCCAAATAAAGTTTATGAGCAAAGATAGTTTTAAAATGATTTTTCTAGTATCAGTTAGTTTTTGAGAAATTAAGAGCGTATTTTGAACGTGAGACCCGCAAGTGCGGTAAATGCATTATATTTTTGACAACTTGTTGGAATTTTGTATTAAGTGATATTATTTTACAAAGTGTTAAAATATTTGTATTTGAGAGACAAAAGGATGAGTTGCATTAAAAAGGGTGACAAGTGTCACCTTCCTATTCAACCTTGACTTTGACCATTATTTCTTACCTTTACTAATACTCAATTTTGACCCAAAAAGCACCTAAATTTCTGCAAGCTTGGCCGAACCTCTTGGAGCAAAAATACAAGAAGAAAGCCTTCAACTCCAACTCCATTTCTTGCTCAATCTTGTGAATCAACCGTTAAACTTTCAAATTCCTCCACAAAAGTCACTTGTTTAGGAAGATTGAAGGTAGTGGTGGAGTGATTAGAGAAGGCAAAGGACTAAGCCATCAACTTTCTTGATATTTCAAGGTTCATGTCTAGCAATCCTTTCTTTGTTCTTGATTATGCTAAATTAGTGACTTGATGGCTAAAGAGATGGTTTGATGGATTATATCTTGAGTTGTGGTTGACTTGATGAAATTTTATAATTTTTGGGGATTTTTCTGTTTTAATATGAACATGGTTGTGTGCTTATATATGATGATTGGAAATGATGTTTAAGGACTCTATGAGGTGGAAAAAGTGGTCAATTGCAATCAATTTCTATTTTGGAAGAAATTTCGGAAAACATGAAAGTTGTAGGGAATGACATTTTAGAGGTGCTTACAAAATTTCAGGTCAATCGGAGTAGTGTAGAATGAGAAAAGTCGAAATTACTATTGCTGTTCTGGTTTTACCCGAAAGTAAGGATTGCGCCTGTAATTGGTTGTTTTGGCTGGAATTACTTCCGAATTGGTTGTTGAGGCCTTCTGATGAAATTTAGACCTGTTTCTTAGCTTTCAGCTGGTTTTGGAATTTCTGGATTTGGACTTGGATAGACTGATTTATGATGTTTTCGCTAGAATGCGTTCTGTGAATCTGTTTTTGTGATTCTGGTGTAGTTTCTTGCATTTTTGACCTGGTTACACTCGAAACTGGGTTGAGTGACCTTCTGCAATATTGTAGCCCTGTCTCTTAGCTTCGAAACGGTGGGTCTTGAACCTTCATCCGACAATCGTAACGCCTTTGGTACCATTACCGTAAAATGACGTCAAAACTGTTTTTCTGGTTTTGAGCTTAACTTTTATCTCCGAACTTTTCCCTAGCTTGACTTGTACTAGTACTACTTGGAGCTTGCTGAATGACTATTGGATGAACTTGTTGTTGTGTGTGTACCTTTGGGGACTGGCTGAGGAAATAATGAAGCCATGATGGCTGGAAAAGTAAGCAAATTTAGGGGAAGTGTTGTTCGAACTTTTAAAGGACTTGTTTGCATTGAATTTGTGATCTAAGATTTGGATTTGAGCAAGACAATGATATATGATGGATGGTTTCTGAGCCATGGAGGTGAGTGACCCCAAACTATTGTTAAAGGTTCTTATGAAATATTTCTTGCATTATTTACTCGATTGCATCTCATGCGTGCTTGCATGTGAATTCATGATATGATTTTAGTTTCAATGATTTCTTGGGGAGTCTTGTGCTGGACACCAACGTCTCCACCTCTGTTTACTTGGAGCAAATGGCTCCGGAGGTCAAAAAGGGGCTCCCTCTTAATGTTAATGTTAATGTTAAATGATCGATTTGAACGTTGGGTGTTCAAGTACTATGATTTCACCGGCTCTCGAGAGCAATAAATGGACATTTGTTTTTTGAATCTTGACATCATCGAAAGGATCGAAATGCAATATGGTAAAATATATTTGATTACTGATTTTTCTGGTTACTCGCTGAGCTTCTAACTCGCACCAAAAATATTTTATTCCCCTCCACAGGGCTCGTGGCGAAGGAAGGCTTGTTGTGATTGTTCACGTGAATGGATGGCATATGTCTTGTATAATTTGTATGTTGGAATCATTTTATGTATAGTTGGGAATTGTTTCCGCTTCGCTTTTGATATGTAATTTTTTGAGAATTTGATGTATGTTGGAGATTTACATGGTAATATTTGAGGTTTATTGTTGTAATTCATTTGAGGATTGTAGTGAACGACTGAGTCCCGGCGAGAGTTGGGCAGGCGGCCCGCCGAACCCTCTGGTTCGCCTTAGGGGGAGGTGGGGCCGTCACAGTTGGTATCAGAGCCATATGCCGACAGTTGGGACTTTACGTCCTTTGTCTGGAAAAGCCCCGAACCTCTCGTTCGTGAAAAGTCACGAAGCGAAACTCTCCGTAGGGGATGTCCGCGTGAGGGTGGCAAGCTGATAGGTACCCTGTGATGTGACCCTGAAAACTTTCACAGTTGGTATCAGAGCTTTGGCTTTAGATTTCTGTCGTTTATCCTAGGCTTCAAGTTTAGGAGCCGGACTGTGGGTTTGGTTTGCCATATTAGTGATTCTTGCGGGATATCTCGACTTGATTGGTACAAGATGGAATGTCAAGGGCGACATTCTTTTAAGGAGGGGAGTTTGTGACGCCCCGAAAAAAAAATTGAGTTTGAGAACCCGGAAATTTTCTAAATTTCTTGGCTTTATTTTATTTAATCGTCCGCCTTTTCTACATTTTCTTTGTTAGAAAAATTTTCCAAATAAAGTTTATGAGCAAAGATAGTTTTAAAATTATTTTTCTAGTATCAGTTAGTTTTTGAGAAATTAAGAGCGTATTTTGAACGTGGGACCCGTAAGTGCGATAAATGCATTATATTTTTGACAACTTGTTGTAATTTTGTATTAAATGATATTATTTTACAAAGTGTTAAGATATTTGTATTTGAGAGACAAAAGGATAGAGTTGCATTAAAAAGGGTGACAAGTGTCACCTTCCTATTCAACCTTGACTTTGACCATTATTTCTTACCTTTACTAATACTCAATTTTGACCCAAAAAGCACCTAAATTTCTGCAAGCTTGGCCGAACCTCTTGGAGCAAAAATACAAGAAGAAAGCCTTCAACTCCAACTCCATTTCTTGCTCAATCTTGTGAATCAACCGTTAAACTTTCAAATTCCTCCACAAAAGTCACTTGTTTAGGAAGATTGAAGGTAGTGGTGGAGTGATTAGAGAAGGCAAAGGACTAAGCCATCAACTTTCTTGATATTTCAAGGTTCATGTCTAGCAATCCTTTCTTTGTTCTTGATTATGCTAAATTAGTGACTTGATGGCTAAAGAGATGGTTTGATGGATAATATCTTGAGTTGTGGTTGACTTGATGAAATTTTATAATTTTTGGGGATTTTTCTGTTTTAATATGAACATGGTTGTGTGCTTATATATGATGATTGGAAATGATGTTTAAGGACTCTATGAGGTGGAAAAAGTGGTCAATTGCAATCAATTTCTGTTTTGGAAGAAATTTCAGAAAACATGAAAGTTGTAGGGAATGACATTTTAGAGGTGCATACAAAATTTCAGGTCAATCGGAGTAGTGTAGAATGAGAAAAGTCGAAATTACTATTGCTGTTCTGGTTTTACCCGAAAATTAGGATTGCGCCTGTAATTGGTTGTTTTGGCTGGAATTGCTTCCGAATTGGTTGTTGAGGCCTTCTGATGAAATTTAGACCTGTTTCTTAGCTTTCAGCTGGTTTTGGAATTTCTGGATTTGGACTTGGATAGACTGATTTATGATGTTTTCGCTAGAATGCGTTCTGTGAATCTGTTTTTGTGATTCTGGTGTAGTTTCTTGCATTTTTGACCTGGTTGCACTCGAAACTGGGTTGAGTGACCTTCTGCAATATTGTAGCCCGGTCTCTTAGCTTCGAAACGGTGGGTCTTGAAACTTCATCCGACAATCGTAACGCCTTTGGTACCATTACCGCAAAATGACGTCAAAACTATTTTTCTGGTTTTGAGCTTAACTTTCATCTCCGAACTTTTCCCTAGCTTGACTTGTACTAGTACTACTTGGAGCTTGCTGAATGACTATTGGATGAACTTGTTGTTGTGTGTGTACCTTTGGGACTGGCTGAGGAAATAATGAAGCCATGATGGCTGGAAAAGTAAGCAAATTTAGGGGAAGTGTTGTCCGAACTTTTAAAGGACTTGTTTGCATTGAGTTTATGATCTAAGATTTGGATTTGAGCAAGGCAATGATATATGATGGATGATTTCTGAGCCATGGAGGTGAGTGACCACAAACTATTGTTAAAGGTTCTTATGAAATATTTCTTGCATTATTTACTCGATTGCATCTCATGCGTGCTTGCATGTGAATTCATGATATGATTTTAGTTTCAATGACTTCTTGGGGAGTCTTGTGCTGGACACCAACGTCTCCACCTCTGTTTACTTGGAGCAAATGGCTCCGGAGCTCAAAAAGGGGCTCCCTCTTAATGTTAATGTTAATGTTAAATGATCGATTTGAGCGTTGGGTGTTCAAGTACTATGATTTCACCAGCTCACGAGAGCAATAAACGGACATTTATTTTTTGAATCATGACATCATCGAAAGGATCGAAATGCAATATGGTGAAATATATTTGATTACTGATTTTTCTGGTTACTCTCTGAGTTTCTAGCTCGCACCAAAAATATTTTATTCCCCTCCACAGGGCTCGTGGCGAAGGAAGGCTTGTTGTGATTGTTCACGTGAATGGATGGCATATGTCTTGTATAATTTGGAAGTTGGAATCATTTTATGTATAGTTGGGAATTGTTTCCGCATCGCTTTTGATATGTAATTTTTGGAGAATTTGATGTATGTTGGAGATTTACATGGTAATATTTGAGGTTTATTCTTGTAATTCATTTGAGAATTGTAGTGAACGACTGAGTCCCGGCGAGAGTTGGGCAGGCGGCCCGCCGAACCCTCTGGTTCGCCTTAGGGGGAGGTGGGACCGTCACAGTTGGTATCAGAGCCATATGCCGACAGTTGGGACTTTACGTCCTTTGTCTGGAAAAGCCCCGAACCTCTCGTTCGTGAAAAGTCACGAAGAGAAACTCTCCGTAGGGGATGCCCGCGTGCGGGTGGCAAGCTGATAGGTACCCTGTGATGTGACCCTGAAAACTTTCACAGTTGGTATCAGAGCTTAGGCTTCAGATTTCTGTCGTTTATCCTAGGCTTGAAGTTTAGGAGCCGGACTGTGGGTTTGGTTTGCCATATTAGTGATTCTTGCGGGATATCTCGACTTGATTGGTACAAGATGGAATGTCAAGGAGGACATTCTTTTAAGGAGGGAAGTTTGTGACGACCCGAAAAAAAAAAAGAGTTTGAGAACCCGGAAATTTTCTAAATTTCTAGGATTTATTTTATTTAATCGCCCGCCTTTTCTACATTTTCTTTCTTAGAAAAATTCCCCAAATAAAGTTTATGAGCAAAGATAGTTTTAAAATGATTTTTCTAGTATCGGTTAGTTTTTGAGAAATTAAGAGCGTATTTTGAACGTGGGACCCGCAAGTGCGGTAAATGCATTATATTTTTGACAACTTGTTGGAATTTTGTATTAAGTGATATTATTTTACAAAGTGTTAAGATATTTGTATTTGAGAGACAAAAGGATAGAGTTGCATTAAAAAGGGTGACAAGTGTCACCTTCCTATTCAACCTTGACTTTGACCATTATTTCTTATCTTTACTAATACTCAATTTTGACCCAAAAAGTACCTAAATTTCTGCAAGCTTGGCCGAACCTGTTGGAGCAAAAATACAAGAAGAAAGCCTTCAACTCCAACTCCATTTCTTGCTCAATCTTGTGAATCAACCGTTAAACTTTCAAATTCCTCCACAAAAGTCACTTGTTTAGGAAGATTGAAGGTAGTGGTGGAGTGATTAGAGAAGGCAAAGGACTAAGCCATCAACTTTCTTGATATTTCAAGGTTCATGTCTAGCAATCCTTTCTTTGTTCTTGATTATGCTAAATTAGTGACTTGATGGCTAAAGAGATGGTTTGATGGATTATATCTTGAGTTGTGGTTGACTTGATGAAATTTTATAATTTTTGGGGATTTTTCTGTTTTAATATGAACATGGTTGTGTGCTTATATATGATGATTGGAAATGATGTTTAAGAACTCTATGAGGTGGAAAAAGTGGTCAATTGCAATCAATTTCTGTTTTGGAAGAAATTTCAGAAAACATGAAAGTTGTAGGGAATGACATTTTAGAGGTGCTTACAAAATTTAAGGTCAATCGGAGTAGTGTAGAATGAGAAAAGTCGAAATTACTATTGCTGTTCTGGTTTTACCCGAAAGTAAGGATTGCGCCTGTAATTGGTTGTTTTGGCTGGAATTGCTTCCGAATTGGTTGTTGAGGCCTTCTGATGAAATTTAGACCTGTTTCTTAGCTTTCAGCTGGTTTTGGAATTTCTGGATTTGGACTTGGATAGACTGATTTATGATGTTTTCGCTAGAATGCGTTCTGTGAATCTGTTTTTGTGATTCTGGTGTAGTTTCTTGCATTTTTGACCTGGTTACACTCGAAACTGGGTTGAGCGACCTTCTGCAATATTGTAGCCCTGTCTCTTAGCTTCGAAACGGTGGTTCTTGAACCTTCATCCGACAATCGTAACGCCTTTGGTACCATTACCGTAAAATGACGTCAAAACTGTTTTTCTGGTTTTGAGCTTAACTTTCATCTCTGAACTTTTCCCTAGCTTGACTTGTACTAGTACTACTTGGAGCTTGTTGAATGACTATTGGATGAACTTGTTGTTGTGTGTGTACCTTTGGGGACTGGCTGAGGAAATAATGAAGCCATAATGGCTGGAAAAGTAAGCAAATTTAGGGGAAGTGTTGTTCGAACTTTTAAAGGACTTGTTTGCATTGAATTTGTGATCTAAGATTTGGATTTGAGCAAAGCAATGATATATGATGGATGGTTTCTGAGCCATGGAGGTGAGTGACCCCAAACTATTATTAAAGGTTCTTATGAAATGTTTCTTGCATTATTTACTCGATTGCATCTCATGCGTGCTTGCATGTGAATTCATGATATGATTTTAGCTTCAATGAGTTCTTGGGGAGTCTTGTGCTGGACACCAACGTCTCCACCTCTGTTTACTTGGAGCAAATGGCTCCGGAGCTCAAAAAGGGGCTCCCTCTTAATGTTAATGTTAATGTTAAATGATCGATTTGAGCGTTGGTTGTTCAATTACTATGATTTCACCGGCTCACGAGAGCAATAAATGGACATTTGTTTTTTGAATCATGACATCATCGAAAGGATCGAAATGCAATATGGTGAAATATATTTGATTACTGATTTTTCTGGTTACTCGCTGAGCTTCTAGCTCGCACCAAAAATATTTTATTCCCCTCCACAGGGCTCGTGGCGAAGGAAGGCTTGTTGTGATTGTTCACGTGAATGGATGACATATGTCTTGTATAATTTGGATGTTGGAATCATTTTATGTATAATAGAGAATTGTTTCCGCTTCGCTTTTGATATGTAATTTTTGGAGAATTTGATGTATATTGGAGATTTACATGGTAATATTTGACGTTTATTCTTGTAATTCATTTGAGAATTGTAGTGAACGACTGAGTCCCGGCGAGAGTTGGGCAGGCGGCCCGCCGAACCCTCTGGTTCGCCTTAGGGGGAGGTGGGGCCGTCACAGTTGGTATCAGAGCCATATGCCGACGGTTGGGACTTTACGTCTTTTGTCTGGAAAAGCCCCGAGCCTCTCGTTCGTGAAAAGTCACGAAGCGAAACTCTCCGTAGGAGATGCCCGCGTGCCGGTGGCAAGCTGATAGGTACCCTGTGATGTGACCCTGAAAACTTTCACAGTTGGTATCAGAGCTTAGGCTTCAGATTTCTGTCGTTTATCCTAGGCTTGAAGTTTAGGAGCCGGACTGTGGGTTTGGTTTGCCATATTAGTGATTCTGCGGGATATCTCGACTTGATTGGTACAAGATGGAATGTCGAGGAGGACATTCTTTTAAGGAGGGGAGTTTCTGACGACCCGAAAAAAAAAAAGAGTTTGAGAACCCGGAAATTTTCTAAATTTCTGGGATTTATTTTATTTAATCGCCCGCCTTTTCTACATTTTCTTTGTTAGAAAAATTCCCCAAATAAAGTTTATGAGCAAAGATAGTTTTAAAATGATTTTTCTAGTATCGGTTAGTTTTTGAGAAATTAAGAGCGTATTTTGAACGTGGGACCCGCAAGTGCGGTAAATGCATTATATTTTTGACAACTTGTTGGAATTTTGTATTAAGTGATATTATTTTACAAAGTGTTAAGATATTTATATTTGAGAGACAAAAGGATAGAGTTGCATTAAAAAGGGTGACAAGTGTCACCTTCCTATTCAATCTTGACTTTGACCATTATTTCTTACCTTTACTAATACTCAATTTTGACCCAAAAAGCACCTAAATTTCTGCAAGTTTGGCCGAACCTCTTGGAGCAAAAATACAAGAATGCCTTCAACTCCAACTCCATTTCTTGCTCAATCTTGTGAATCAACCGTTAAACTTTCAAATTTCTCCACAAAAGTCACTTGTTTAGGAAGATTGAAGGTAGTGGTGGAGTGATTAGAGAAGGCAAAGGACTAAGCCATCAACTTTCTTGATATTTCAAGGTTCATGTCTAGCAATCCTTTCTTTGTTCTTGATTATGCTAAATTAGTGACTTGATGGCTAAAGAGATGGTTTGATGGATTATATCTTGAGTTGTGGTTGACTTGATGATATTTTATAATTTTTGAGGATTTTTCTGTTTTAATATGAACATGGTTGTGTGCTTATATATGATGATTGGAAATGATGTTTAAGGACTCTATGAAGTGGAAAAAGTGATCAATTGCAATCAATTTCTGTTTTGGAAGAAATTTCAGAAAACATGAAAGTTGTAGGGAATGACATTTTAGAGGTGCTTACAAAATTTCAGGTCAATCGGAGTAGTGTAGAATGAGAAAAGTCGAAATTACTATTGCTGTTCTGGTTTTACCCGAAAGTAAGGATTGCGCCTGTAATTGGTTGTTTTGGCTGGAATTGCTTCCGAATTGGTTGTTGAGGCCTTCTGATGAAATTTAGACCTGTTTCTTAGCTTTCAGCTGGTTTTGGAATTTCTGGATTTGGACTTGGATAGACTGATTTATGATGTTTTCGCTAGAATGCGTTCTGTGAATCTGTTTTTGTGATTCTGGTGTAGTTTCTTGCATTTTTGACCTGGTTGCACTCGAAACTGGGTTGAGTGACCTTCTGCAATATTGTAGCCCGGTCTCTTAGCTTCGAAACGGTGGGTCTTGAAACTTCATCCGACAATCGTAACGCCTTTGGTACCATTACCGCAAAATGACGTCAAAACTATTTTTCTGGTTTTGAGCTTAACTTTCATCTCCGAACTTTTCCCTAGCTTGACTTGTACTAGTACTACTTGGAGCTTGCTGAATGACTATTGGATGAACTTGTTGTTGTGTGTGTACCTTTGGGACTGGCTGAGGAAATAATGAAGCCATGATGGCTGGAAAAGTAAGCAAATTTAGGGGAAGTGTTGTCCGAACTTTTAAAGGACTTGTTTGCATTGAGTTTATGATCTAAGATTTGGATTTGAGCAAGGCAATGATATATGATGGATGATTTCTGAGCCATGGAGGTGAGTGACCACAAACTATTGTTAAAGGTTCTTATGAAATATTTCTTGCATTATTTACTCGATTGCATCTCATGCGTGCTTGCATGTGAATTCATGATATGATTTTAGTTTCAATGACTTCTTGGGGAGTCTTGTGCTGGACACCAACGTCTCCACCTCTGTTTACTTGGAGCAAATGGCTCCGGAGCTCAAAAAGGGGCTCCCTCTTAATGTTAATGTTAATGTTAAATGATCGATTTGAGCGTTGGGTGTTCAAGTACTATGATTTCACCAGCTCACGAGAGCAATAAACGGACATTTATTTTTTGAATCATGACATCATCGAAAGGATCGAAATGCAATATGGTGAAATATATTTGATTACTGATTTTTCTGGTTACTCTCTGAGTTTCTAGCTCGCACCAAAAATATTTTATTCCCCTCCACAGGGCTCGTGGCGAAGGAAGGCTTGTTGTGATTGTTCACGTGAATGGATGGCATATGTCTTGTATAATTTGGAAGTTGGAATCATTTTATGTATAGTTGGGAATTGTTTCCGCATCGCTTTTGATATGTAATTTTTGGAGAATTTGATGTATGTTGGAGATTTACATGGTAATATTTGAGGTTTATTCTTGTAATTCATTTGAGAATTGTAGTGAACGACTGAGTCCCGGCGAGAGTTGGGCAGGCGGCCCGCCGAACCCTCTGGTTCGCCTTAGGGGGAGGTGGGACCGTCACAGTTGGTATCAGAGCCATATGCCGACAGTTGGGACTTTACGTCCTTTGTCTGGAAAAGCCCCGAACCTCTCGTTCGTGAAAAGTCACGAAGAGAAACTCTCCGTAGGGGATGCCCGCGTGCGGGTGGCAAGCTGATAGGTACCCTGTGATGTGACCCTGAAAACTTTCACAGTTGGTATCAGAGCTTAGGCTTCAGATTTCTGTCGTTTATCCTAGGCTTGAAGTTTAGGAGCCGGACTGTGGGTTTGGTTTGCCATATTAGTGATTCTTGCGGGATATCTCGACTTGATTGGTACAAGATGGAATGTCAAGGAGGACATTCTTTTAAGGAGGGAAGTTTGTGACGACCCGAAAAAAAAAAAGAGTTTGAGAACCCGGAAATTTTCTAAATTTCTAGGATTTATTTTATTTAATCGCCCGCCTTTTCTACATTTTCTTTCTTAGAAAAATTCCCCAAATAAAGTTTATGAGCAAAGATAGTTTTAAAATGATTTTTCTAGTATCGGTTAGTTTTTGAGAAATTAAGAGCGTATTTTGAACGTGGGACCCGCAAGTGCGGTAAATGCATTATATTTTTGACAACTTGTTGGAATTTTGTATTAAGTGATATTATTTTACAAAGTGTTAAGATATTTGTATTTGAGAGACAAAAGGATAGAGTTGCATTAAAAAGGGTGACAAGTGTCACCTTCCTATTCAACCTTGACTTTGACCATTATTTCTTACCTTTACTAATACTCAATTTTGACCCAAAAAGCACCTAAATTTCTGCAAGCTTGGCCGAACCTCTTGGAGCAAAAATACAAGAAGAAAGCCTTCAACTCCAACTCCATTTCTTGCTCAATCTTGTGAATCAACCGTTAAACTTTCAAATTCCTCCACAAAAGTCACTTGTTTAGGAAGATTGAAGGTAGTGGTGGAGTGATTAGAGAAGGCAAAGGACTAAGCCATCAACTTTCTTGATATTTCAAGGTTCATGTCTAGCAATCCTTTCTTTGTTCTTGATTATGCTAAATTAGTGACTTGATGGCTAAAGAGATGGTTTGATGGATTATATCTTGAGTTGTGGTTGACTTGATGAAATTTTATAATTTTTGGGGATTTTTCTGTTTTAATATGAACATGGTTGTGTGCTTATATATGATGATTGGAAATGATGTTTAAGGACTCTATGAGATGGAAAAAGTGGTCAATTGCAATCAATTTCTGTTTTGGAAGAAATTTCAGAAAACATGAAAGTTGTAGGGAATGACATTTTAGAGGTGCTTACAAAATTTAAGGTCAATCGGAGTAGTGTAGAATGAGAAAAGTCGAAATTACTATTGCTGTTCTGGTTTTACCCGAAAGTAAGGATTGCGCCTGTAATTGGTTGTTTTGGCTGGAATTGCTTCCGAATTGGTTGTTGAGGCCTTCTGATGAAATTTAGACCTGTTTCTTAGCTTTCAGCTGGTTTTGGAATTTCTGGATTTGGACTTGGATAGACTGATTTATGATGTTTTCGCTAGAATGCGTTCTGTGAATCTGTTTTTGTGATTCTGGTGTAGTTTCTTGCATTTTTGACCTGGTTACACTCGAAACTGGGTTGAGCGACCTTCTGCAATATTGTAGCCCTGTCTCTTAGCTTCGAAACGGTGGTTCTTGAACCTTCATCCGACAATCGTAACGCCTTTGGTACCATTACCGTAAAATGACGTCAAAACTGTTTTTCTGGTTTTGAGCTTAACTTTCATCTCTGAACTTTTCCCTAGCTTGACTTGTACTAGTACTACTTGGAGCTTGTTGAATGACTATTGGATGAACTTGTTGTTGTGTGTGTACCTTTGGGGACTGGCTGAGGAAATAATGAAGCCATAATGGCTGGAAAAGTAAGCAAATTTAGGGGAAGTGTTGTTCGAACTTTTAAAGGACTTGTTTGCATTGAATTTGTGATCTAAGATTTGGATTTGAGCAAAGCAATGATATATGATGGATGGTTTCTGAGCCATGGAGGTGAGTGACCCCAAACTATTATTAAAGGTTCTTATGAAATGTTTCTTGCATTATTTACTCGATTGCATCTCATGCGTGCTTGCATGTGAATTCATGATATGATTTTAGCTTCAATGAGTTCTTGGGGAGTCTTGTGCTGGACACCAACGTCTCCACCTCTGTTTACTTGGAGCAAATGGCTCCGGAGCTCAAAAAGGGGCTCCCTCTTAATGTTAATGTTAATGTTAAATGATCGATTTGAGCGTTGGTTGTTCAATTACTATGATTTCACCGGCTCACGAGAGCAATAAATGGACATTTGTTTTTTGAATCATGACATCATCGAAAGGATCGAAATGCAATATGGTGAAATATATTTGATTACTGATTTTTCTGGTTACTCGCTGAGCTTCTAGCTCGCACCAAAAATATTTTATTCCCCTCCACAGGGCTCGTGGCGAAGGAAGGCTTGTTGTGATTGTTCACGTGAATGGATGACATATGTCTTGTATAATTTGGATGTTGGAATCATTTTATGTATAATAGAGAATTGTTTCCGCTTCGCTTTTGATATGTAATTTTTGGAGAATTTGATGTATATTGGAGATTTACATGGTAATATTTGACGTTTATTCTTGTAATTCATTTGAGAATTGTAGTGAACGACTGAGTCCCGGCGAGAGTTGGGCAGGCGGCCCGCCGAACCCTCTGGTTCGCCTTAGGGGGAGGTGGGGCCGTCACAGTTGGTATCAGAGCCATATGCCGACGGTTGGGACTTTACGTCTTTTGTCTGGAAAAGCCCCGAGCCTCTCGTTCGTGAAAAGTCACGAAGCGAAACTCTCCGTAGGAGATGCCCGCGTGCCGGTGGCAAGCTGATAGGTACCCTGTGATGTGACCCTGAAAACTTTCACAGTTGGTATCAGAGCTTAGGCTTCAGATTTCTGTCGTTTATCCTAGGCTTGAAGTTTAGGAGCCGGACTGTGGGTTTGGTTTGCCATATTAGTGATTCTGCGGGATATCTCGACTTGATTGGTACAAGATGGAATGTCGAGGAGGACATTCTTTTAAGGAGGGGAGTTTCTGACGACCCGAAAAAAAAAAAGAGTTTGAGAACCCGGAAATTTTCTAAATTTCTGGGATTTATTTTATTTAATCGCCCGCCTTTTCTACATTTTCTTTGTTAGAAAAATTCCCCAAATAAAGTTTATGAGCAAAGATAGTTTTAAAATGATTTTTCTAGTATCGGTTAGTTTTTGAGAAATTAAGAGCGTATTTTGAACGTGGGACCCGCAAGTGCGGTAAATGCATTATATTTTTGACAACTTGTTGGAATTTTGTATTAAGTGATATTATTTTACAAAGTGTTAAGATATTTATATTTGAGAGACAAAAGGATAGAGTTGCATTAAAAAGGGTGACAAGTGTCACCTTCCTATTCAATCTTGACTTTGACCATTATTTCTTACCTTTACTAATACTCAATTTTGACCCAAAAAGCACCTAAATTTCTGCAAGTTTGGCCGAACCTCTTGGAGCAAAAATACAAGAATGCCTTCAACTCCAACTCCATTTCTTGCTCAATCTTGTGAATCAACCGTTAAACTTTCAAATTTCTCCACAAAAGTCACTTGTTTAGGAAGATTGAAGGTAGTGGTGGAGTGATTAGAGAAGGCAAAGGACTAAGCCATCAACTTTCTTGATATTTCAAGGTTCATGTCTAGCAATCCTTTCTTTGTTCTTGATTATGCTAAATTAGTGACTTGATGGCTAAAGAGATGGTTTGATGGATTATATCTTGAGTTGTGGTTGACTTGATGATATTTTATAATTTTTGAGGATTTTTCTGTTTTAATATGAACATGGTTGTGTGCTTATATATGATGATTGGAAATGATGTTTAAGGACTCTATGAAGTGGAAAAAGTGATCAATTGCAATCAATTTCTGTTTTGGAAGAAATTTCAGAAAACATGAAAGTTGTAGGGAATGACATTTTAGAGGTGCTTACAAAATTTCAGGTCAATCGGAGTAGTGTAGAATGAGAAAAGTCGAAATTACTATTGCTGTTCTGGTTTTACCCGAAAGTAAGGATTGCGCCTGTAATTGGTTGTTTTGGCTGGAATTGCTTCCGAATTGGTTGTTGAGGCCTTCTGATGAAATTTAGACCTGTTTCTTAGCTTTCAGCTGGTTTTGGAATTTCTGGATTTGGACTTGGATAGACTGATTTATGATGTTTTCGCTAGAATGCGTTCTGTGAATCTGTTTTTGTGATTCTGGTGTAGTTTCTTGCATTTTTGACCTGGTTACACTCGAAACTGGGTTGAGTGACCTTCTGCAATATTGTAGCCCTGTCTCTTAGCTTCGAAACGGTGGGTCTTGAACCTTCATCCGACAATCGTAACGCCTTTGGTACCATTACCGTAAAATGACGTCAAAACTGTTTTTCTGGTTTTGAGCTTAACTTTTATCTCCGAACTTTTCCCTAGCTTGACTTGTACTAGTACTACTTGGAGCTTGCTGAATGACTATTGGATGAACTTGTTGTTGTGTGTGTACCTTTGGGGACTGGCTGAGGAAATAATGAAGCCATGATGGCTGGAAAAGTAAGCAAATTTAGGGGAAGTGTTGTTCAAACTTTTAAAGGACTTGTTTGCATTGAATTTGTGATCTAGGATTTGGATTTGAGCAAGGCAATGATATATGATGGATGGTTTCTGAGCCATGGAGGTGAGTGACCCCAAACTATTATTAAAGGTTCTTATGAAATGTTTCTTGCATTATTTACTCGATTGCATCTCATGCGTGCTTGCATGTGAATTCATGATATGATTTTAGCTTCAATGAGTTCTTGGGGAGTCTTGTGCTGGACACCAACGTCTCCACCTCTGTTTACTTGGAGCAAATGGCTCCGAAGCTCAAAAAGGGGCTCTCTCTTAATGTTAATGTTAATGTTAAATGATCGATTTGAGCGTTGGTTGTTCAAGTACTATGATTTCACCGGCTCACGAGAGCAATAAACGGACATTTGTTTTTTGAATCATGACATCATCGAAAGGATCGAAATGCAATATGGTGAAATATGTTTGATTACTGATTTTTCTGGTTACTCGCTGAGCTTCTAGCTCGCACCAAAAATATTTTATTCCCCTCCACAGGGCTCGTGGCGAAGGAAGGCTTGTTGTGCTTATTCACGTGAATGGATGGTATATATCTTGCATAATTTGGATGTTGGAATCATTTTATGTATAATAGAGAATTGTTTCCGTTTCGCTTTTGATATGTAATTTTTGGAGAATTTGATGTATATTGGAGATTTACATGATAATATTTGAGGTTTATTCTTGTAATTCATTTGAGAATTGTAGTGAACGACTGAGTCCCGGCGAGAACTGGGCAGGCGGCCCGCCGAACCCTCTGGTTCGCCTTAGGGGGAGGTGGGGCCGTCACAGTTGGTATCAGAGCCATATGCCGACAGTTGGGACTTTACGTCCTTTGTCTGGAAAAGCCCCGAGCCTCTCGTTCGTGAAAAGTCACGAAGCGAAACTCTCCATAGGGGATGCCCGCGTGCAGGTGGCAAGCTGATAGGTACCCTGTGATGTGACCCTGAAAACTTTTACAATTGGTATCAGAGCTTAGGCTTCAGATTTCTGTCGTTTATCCTAGGTTTGAAGTTTAGGAGCCGGACTGTGGGTTTGATTTGCCATATTAGTGATTCTTGCGGGATATCTCGACTTGATTGGTACAAGATGGAATGTCGAGGAGGACATTCTTTTAAGGAGGGGAGTTTGTGACGCCCCGAAAAAAAAAAAGAGTTTGAGAACCCGAAAATTTTCTAAATTTCTAGGATTTATTTTATTTAATCGCCCGCCTTTTCTACATTTTCTTTGTTAGAAAAATTCCCCAAATAAAGTTTATGAGCAAAGATAGTTTTAAAATGATTTTTCTAGTATCGGTTAGTTTTTGAGAAATTAAGAGCGTATTTTGAACGTGAGACCCGCAAGTGCGGTAAATGCATTATATTTTTGACAACTTGTTGGAATTTTGTATTAAGTGATATTATTTTACAAAGTGTTAAAATATTTGTATTTGAGAGACAAAAGGATGAGTTGCATTAAAAAGGGTGACAAGTGTCACCTTCCTATTCAACCTTGACTTTGACCATTATTTCTTACCTTTACTAATACTCAATTTTGACCCAAAAAGCACCTAAATTTCTGCAAGCTTGGCCGAACCTCTTGGAGCAAAAATACAAGAAGAAAGCCTTCAACTCCAACTCCATTTCTTGCTCAATCTTGTGAATCAACCGTTAAACTTTCAAATTCCTCCACAAAAGTCACTTGTTTAGGAAGATTGAAGGTAGTGGTGGAGTGATTAGAGAAGGCAAAGGACTAAGCCATCAACTTTCTTGATATTTCAAGGTTCATGTCTAGCAATCCTTTCTTTGTTCTTGATTATGCTAAATTAGTGACTTGATGGCTAAAGAGATGGTTTGATGGATTATATCTTGAGTTGTGGTTGACTTGATGAAATTTTATAATTTTTGGGGATTTTTCTGTTTTAATATGAACATGGTTGTGTGCTTATATATGATGATTGGAAATGATGTTTAAGGACTCTATGAGGTGGAAAAAGTGGTCAATTGCAATCAATTTCTGTTTTGGAAGAAATTTCGGAAAACATGAAAGTTGTAGGGAATGACATTTTAGAGGTGCTTACAAAATTTCAGGTCAATCGGAGTAGTGTAGAATGAGAAAAGTCGAAATTACTATTGCTGTTCTGGTTTTACCCGAAAGTAAGGATTGCGCCTGTAATTGGTTGTTTTGGCTGGAATTACTTCCGAATTGGTTGTTGAGGCCTTCTGATGAAATTTAGACCTGTTTCTTAGCTTTCAGCTGGTTTTGGAATTTCTGGATTTGGACTTGGATAGACTGATTTATGATGTTTTCGCTAGAATGCGTTCTGTGAATCTGTTTTTGTGATTCTGGTGTAGTTTCTTGCATTTTTGACCTGGTTACACTCGAAACTGGGTTGAGTGACCTTCTGCAATATTGTAGCCCTGTCTCTTAGCTTCGAAACGGTGGGTCTTGAACCTTCATCCGACAATCGTAACGCCTTTGGTACCATTACCGTAAAATGACGTCAAAACTGTTTTTCTGGTTTTGAGCTTAACTTTTATCTCCGAACTTTTCCCTAGCTTGACTTGTACTAGTACTACTTGGAGCTTGCTGAATGACTATTGGATGAACTTGTTGTTGTGTGTGTACCTTTGGGGACTGGCTGAGGAAATAATGAAGCCATGATGGCTGGAAAAGTAAGCAAATTTAGGGGAAGTGTTGTTCGAACTTTTAAAGGAATTGTTTGCATTGAATTTGTGATCTAAGATTTGGATTTGAGCAAGACAATGATATATGATGGATGGTTTCTGAGCCATGGAGGTGAGTGACCCCAAACTATTGTTAAAGGTTCTTATGAAATATTTCTTGCATTATTTACTCGATTGCATCTCATGCGTGCTTGCATGTGAATTCATGATATGATTTTAGTTTCAATGATTTCTTGGGGAGTCTTGTGCTGGACACCAACGTCTCCACCTCTGTTTTTTTGAGAATTTGATGTATGTTGGAGATTTACATGGTAATATTTGAGGTTTATTGTTGTAATTCATTTGAGGATTGTAGTGAACGACTGAGTCCCGGCGAGAGTTGGGCAGGCGGCCCGCCGAACCCTCTGGTTCGCCTTAGGGGGAGGTGGGGCCGTCACAGTTGGTATCAGAGCCATATGCCGACAGTTGGGACTTTACGTCCTTTGTCTGGAAAAGCCCCGAACCTCTCGTTCGTGAAAAGTCACGAAGCGAAACTCTCCGTAGGGGATGTCCGCGTGAGGGTGGCAAGCTGATAGGTACCCTGTGATGTGACCCTGAAAACTTTCACAGTTGGTATCAGAGCTTTGGCTTTAGATTTCTGTCGTTTATCCTAGGCTTGAAGTTTAGGAGCCGGACTGTGGGTTTGGTTTGCCATATTAGTGATTCTTGCGGGATATCTCGACTTGATTGGTACAAGATGGAATGTCAAGGGCGACATTCTTTTAAGGAGGGGAGTTTGTGACGCCCCGAAAAAAAAATTGAGTTTGAGAACCCGGAAATTTTCTAAATTTCTTGGCTTTATTTTATTTAATCGTCCGCCTTTTCTACATTTTCTTTGTTAGAAAAATTTTCCAAATAAAGTTTATGAGCAAAGATAGTTTTAAAATTATTTTTCTAGTATCAGTTAGTTTTTGAGAAATTAAGAGCGTATTTTGAACGTGGGACCCGTAAGTGCGATAAATGCATTATATTTTTGACAACTTGTTGTAATTTTGTATTAAATGATATTATTTTACAAAGTGTTAAGATATTTGTATTTGAGAGACAAAAGGATAGAGTTGCATTAAAAAGGGTGACAAGTGTCACCTTCCTATTCAACCTTGACTTTGACCATTATTTCTTACCTTTACTAATACTCAATTTTGACCCAAAAAGCACCTAAATTTCTGCAAGCTTGGCCGAACCTCTTGGAGCAAAAATACAAGAAGAAAGCCTTCAACTCCAACTCCATTTCTTGCTCAATCTTGTGAATCAACCGTTAAACTTTCAAATTCCTCCACAAAAGTCACTTGTTTAGGAAGATTGAAGGTAGTGGTGGAGTGATTAGAGAAGGCAAAGGACTAAGCCATCAACTTTCTTGATATTTCAAGGTTCATGTCTAGCAATCCTTTCTTTGTTCTTGATTATGCTAAATTAGTGACTTGATGGCTAAAGAGATGGTTTGATGGATTATATCTTGAGTTGTGGTTGACTTGATGAAATTTTATAATTTTTGGGGATTTTTCTGTTTTAATATGAACATGGTTGTGTGCTTATATATGATGATTGGAAATGATGTTTAAGGACTCTATGAGGTGGAAAAAGTGGTCAATTGCAATCAATTTCTGTTTTGGAAGAAATTTCAGAAAACATGAAAGTTGTAGGGAATGACATTTTAGAGGTGTTTACAAAATTTCAGGTCAATCTGAGTAGTGTAGAATGAGAAAAGTCGAAATTAGTATTGCTGTTCTGGTTTTACCCGAAAGTAAGGATTGCGCCTGTAATTGGTTGTTTTGGCTGGAATTGCTTCCGAATTGGTTGTTGAGGCCTTCTGATGAAATTTAGACCTGTTTCTTAGCTTTCAGCTGGTTTTGGAATTTCTGGATTTGGACTTGGATAGACTGATTTATGATGTTTTCGCTAGAATGCGTTCTGTGAATCTGTTTTTGTGATTCTGGTGTAGTTTCTTGCATTTTTGACCTGGTTACACTCGAAACTGGGTTGAGTGACCTTCTGCAATATTGTAGCCCTGTCTCTTAGCTTCGAAACGGTGGGTCTTGAACCTTCATCCGACAATCGTAACGCCTTTGGTACCATTACCGTAAAATGACGTCAAAACTGTTTTTCTGGTTTTGAGCTTAACTTTCATCTCCGAACTTTTCCCTAGCTTGACTTGTACTAGAACTACTTGGAGCTTGCTGAATGACTATTGGATGAACTTGTTGCTGTGTGTGTACCTTTGGGGACTGGCTGAGGAAATAATGAAGCCATGATGGCTGGAAAAGTAAGCAAATTTAGGGGAAGTGTTGTTCAAACTTTTAAAGGACTTGTTTGCATTGAATTTGTGATCTAAGATTTGGATTTGAGCAAGGCAATGATATATGATGGATGGTTTCTGAGCCATGGAGGTGAGTGACCCCAAACTATTATTAAAGGTTCTTATGAAATGTTTCTTGCATTATTTACTCGATTGCATCTCATGCGTGCTTGCATGTGAATTCATGATATGATTTTAGCTTCAATGAGTTCTTGGGGAGTCTTGTGCTGGACACCAACGTCTCCACCTCTGTTTACTTGGAGCAAATGGCTCCGGAGCTCAAAAAGGGGCTCCCTCTTAATGTTAATGTTAATGTTAAATGATCGATTTGAGCGTTGGTTGTTCAAGTACTATGATTTCACCGGCTCACGAGAGCAATAAACGGACATTTGTTTTTTGAATCATGACATCATCGAAAGGATCGAAATGCAATATGGTGAAATATATTTGATTACTGATTTTTCTGGTTACTCGCTGAGCTTCTAGCTCGCCCCAAAAATATTTTATTCCCCTCCACAGGGCTCGTGGCGAAGGAAGGCTTGTTGTGCTTATTCACGTGAATGGATGGTATATATCTTGCATAATTTGGATGTTGGAATCATTTTATGTATAATAGAGAATTGTTTCCGTTTCGCTTTTGATATGTAATTTTTGGAGAATTTGATGTATATTGGAGATTTACATGATAATATTTGAGGTTTATTCTTGTAATTCATTTGAGAATTGTAGTGAACGACTGAGTCCCGGCGAGAGCTGGGCAGGCGGCCCGCCGAACCCTCTGGTTCGCCTTAGGGGGAGGTGGGGCCGTCACAGTTGGTATCAGAGCCATATGCCGACAGTTGGGACTTTACGTCCTTTGTCTGGAAAAGCCCCGAGCCTCTCGTTCGTGAAAAGTCACGAAGCGAAACTCTCCGTAGGGGATGCCCGCGTGCAGGTGGCAAGCTGATAGGTACCCTGTGATGTGACCCTGAAAACTTTCACAATTGGTATCAGAGCTTAGGCTTCAGATTTCTGTCGTTTATCCTAGGTTTGAAGTTTAGGAGCCGGACTGTGGGTTTGGTTTGCCATATTAGTGATTCTTGCGGGATATCTCGACTTGATTGGTACAAGATGGAATGTCGAGGAGGACATTCTTTTAAGGAGGGGAGTTTGTGACGCCCCGAAAAAAAAAAGAGTTTGAGAACCCGGAAATTTTCTAAATTTCTAGGATTTATTTTATTTAATCGCCCGCCTTTTCTACATTTTCTTTGTTAGAAAAATTCCCCAAATAAAGTTTATGAGCAAAGATAGTTTTAAAATGATTTTTCTAGTATCGGTTAGTTTTTGAGAAATTAAGAGCGTATTTTGAACGTGGGACCCGCAAGTGCGGTAAATGCATTATATTTTTGACAACTTGTTGGAATTTTGTATTAAGTGATATTATTTTACAAAGTGTTAAGATATTTGTATTTGAGAGACAAAAGGATAGAGTTGCATTAAAAAGGGTGACAAGTGTCACCTTCCTATTCAACCTTGACTTTGACCATTATTTCTTACCTTTACTAATACTCAATTTTGACCCAAAAAGCACCTAAATTTCTGCAAGCTTGGCCGAACCTCTTGGAGCAAAAATACAAGAAGAAAGCCTTCAACTCCAACTCCATTTCTTGCTCAATCTTGTGAATCAACCGTTAAACTTTCAAATTCCTCCACAAAAGTCACTTGTTTAGGAAGATTGAAGGTAGTGGTGGAGTGATTAGAGAAGGCAAAGGACTAAGCCATCAACTTTCTTGATATTTCAAGGTTCATGTCTAGCAATCCTTTCTTTGTTCTTGATTATGCTAAATTAGTGACTTGATGGCTAAAGAGATGGTTTGATGGATTATATCTTGAGTTGTGGTTGACTTGATGAAATTTTATAATTTTTGGGGATTTTTCTGTTTTAATATGAACATGGTTGTGTGCTTATATATGATGATTGGAAATGATGTTTAAGGACTCTATGAGGTGGAAAAAGTGGTCAATTGCAATCAATTTCTGTTTTGGAAGAAATTTCAGAAAACATGAAAGTTGTAGGGAATGACATTTTAGAGGTGCTTACAAAATTTCAGGTCAATCGGAGTAGTGTAGAATGAGAAAAGTCGAAATTACTATTGCTGTTCTGGTTTTACCCGAAAGTAAGGATTGCGCCTGTAATTGGTTGTTTTGGCTGGAATTGCTTCCGAATTGGTTGTTGAGGCCTTCTGATGAAATTTAGACCTGTTTCTTAGCTTTCAGCTGGTTTTGGAATTTCTGGATTTGGACTTGGATAGACTGATTTATGATGTTTTCGCTAGAATGCGTTCTGTGAATCTGTTTTTGTGATTCTGGTGTAGTTTCTTGCATTTTTGACCTGGTTACACTCGAAACTGGGTTGAGTGACCTTCTGCAATATTGTAGCCCTGTCTCTTAGCTTCGAAACGGTGGGTCTTGAACCTTCATCCGACAATCGTAACGCCTTTGGTACCATTACCGTAAAATGACGTCAAAACTGTTTTTCTGGTTTTGAGCTTAACTTTCATCTCCGAACTTTTCCCTAGCTTGACTTGTACTAGAACTACTTGGAGCTTGCTGAATGACTATTGGATGAACTTGTTGCTGTGTGTGTACCTTTGGGGACTGGCTGAGGAAATAATGAAGCCATGATGGCTGGAAAAGTAAGCAAATTTAGGGGAAGTGTTGTTCAAACTTTTAAAGGACTTGTTTGCATTGAATTTGTGATCTAAGATTTGGATTTGAGCAAGGCAATGATATATGATGGATGGTTTCTGAGCCATGGAGGTGAGTGACCCCAAACTATTATTAAAGGTTCTTATGAAATGTTTCTTGCATTATTTACTCGATTGCATCTCATGCGTGCTTGCATGTGAATTCATGATATGATTTTAGCTTCAATGAGTTCTTGGGGAGTCTTGTGCTGGACACCAACGTCTCCACCTCTGTTTACTTGGAGCAAATGGCTCCGGAGCTCAAAAAGGGGCTCCCTCTTAATGTTAATGTTAATGTTAAATGATCGATTTGAGCGTTGGTTGTTCAAGTACTATGATTTCACCGGCTCACGAGAGCAATAAACGGACATTTGTTTTTTGAATCATGACATCATCGAAAGGATCGAAATGCAATATGGTGAAATATATTTGATTACTGATTTTTCTGGTTACTCGCTGAGCTTCTAGCTCGCCCCAAAAATATTTTATTCCCCTCCACAGGGCTCGTGGCGAAGGAAGGCTTGTTGTGCTTATTCACGTGAATGGATGGTATATATCTTGCATAATTTGGATGTTGGAATCATTTTATGTATAATAGAGAATTGTTTCCGTTTCGCTTTTGATATGTAATTTTTGGAGAATTTGATGTATATTGGAGATTTACATGATAATATTTGAGGTTTATTCTTGTAATTCATTTGAGAATTGTAGTGAACGACTGAGTCCCGGCGAGAGCTGGGCAGGCGGCCCGCCGAACCCTCTGGTTCGCCTTAGGGGGAGGTGGGGCCGTCACAGTTGGTATCAGAGCCATATGCCGACAGTTGGGACTTTACGTCCTTTGTCTGGAAAAGCCCCGAGCCTCTCGTTCGTGAAAAGTCACGAAGCGAAACTCTCCGTAGGGGATGCCCGCGTGCAGGTGGCAAGCTGATAGGTACCCTGTGATGTGACCCTGAAAACTTTCACAATTGGTATCAGAGCTTAGGCTTCAGATTTCTGTCGTTTATCCTAGGTTTGAAGTTTAGGAGCCGGACTGTGGGTTTGGTTTGCCATATTAGTGATTCTTGCGGGATATCTCGACTTGATTGGTACAAGATGGAATGTCGAGGAGGACATTCTTTTAAGGAGGGGAGTTTGTGACGCCCCGAAAAAAAAAAAGTTTGAGAACCCGGAAATTTTCTAAATTTCTAGGATTTATTTTATTTAATCGCCCGCCTTTTCTACATTTTCTTTGTTAGAAAAATTCCCCAAATAAAGTTTATGAGCAAAGATAGTTTTAAAATGATTTTTCTAGTATCGGTTAGTTTTTGAGAAATTAAGAGCGTATTTTGAACGTGGGACCCGCAAGTGCGGTAAATGCATTATATTTTTGACAACTTGTTGGAATTTTGTATTAAGTGATATTATTTTACAAAGTGTTAAGATATTTGTATTTGAGAGACAAAAGGATAGAGTTGCATTAAAAAGGGTGACAAGTGTCACCTTCCTATTCAACCTTGACTTTGACCATTATTTCTTACCTTTACTAATACTCAATTTTGACCCAAAAAGCACCTAAATTTCTGCAAGCTTGGCCGAACCTCTTGGAGCAAAAATACAAGAAGAAAGCCTTCAACTCCAACTCCATTTCTTGCTCAATCTTGTGAATCAACCGTTAAACTTTCAAATTCCTCCACAAAAGTCACTTGTTTAGGAAGATTGAAGGTAGTGGTGGAGTGATTAGAGAAGGCAAAGGACTAAGCCATCAACTTTCTTGATATTTCAAGGTTCATGTCTAGCAATCCTTTCTTTGTTCTTGATTATGCTAAATTAGTGACTTGATGGCTAAAGAGATGGTTTGATGGATTATATCTTGAGTTGTGGTTGACTTGATGAAATTTTATAATTTTTGGGGATTTTTCTGTTTTAATATGAACATGGTTGTGTGCTTATATATGATGATTGGAAATGATGTTTAAGGACTCTATGAGGTGGAAAAAGTGGTCAATTGCAATCAATTTCTGTTTTGGAAGAAATTTCAGAAAACATGAAAGTTGTAGGGAATGACATTTTAGAGGTGCTTACAAAATTTCAGGTCAATCGGAGTAGTGTAGAATGAGAAAAGTCGAAATTACTATTGCTGTTCTGGTTTTACCCGAAAGTAAGGATTGCGCCTGTAATTGGTTGTTTTGGCTGGAATTGCTTCCGAATTGGTTGTTGAGGCCTTCTGATGAAATTTAGACCTGTTTCTTAGCTTTCAGCTGGTTTTGGAATTTCTGGATTTGGACTTGGATAGACTGATTTATGATGTTTTCGCTAGAATGCGTTCTGTGAATCTGTTTTTGTGATTCTGGTGTAGTTTCTTGCATTTTTGACCTGGTTACACTCGAAACTGGGTTGAGTGACCTTCTGCAATATTGTAGCCCTGTCTCTTAGCTTCGAAACGGTGGGTCTTGAACCTTCATCCGACAATCGTAACGCCTTTGGTACCATTACCGTAAAATGACGTCAAAACTGTTTTTCTGGTTTTGAGCTTAACTTTCATCTCCGAACTTTTCCCTAGCTTGACTTGTACTAGAACTACTTGGAGCTTGCTGAATGACTATTGGATGAACTTGTTGCTGTGTGTGTACCTTTGGGGACTGGCTGAGGAAATAATGAAGCCATGATGGCTGGAAAAGTAAGCAAATTTAGGGGAAGTGTTGTTCAAACTTTTAAAGGACTTGTTTGCATTGAATTTGTGATCTAAGATTTGGATTTGAGCAAGGCAATGATATATGATGGATGGTTTCTGAGCCATGGAGGTGAGTGACCCCAAACTATTATTAAAGGTTCTTATGAAATGTTTCTTGCATTATTTACTCGATTGCATCTCATGCGTGCTTGCATGTGAATTCATGATATGATTTTAGCTTCAATGAGTTCTTGGGGAGTCTTGTGCTGGACACCAACGTCTCCACCTCTGTTTACTTGGAGCAAATGGCTCCGGAGCTCAAAAAGGGGCTCCCTCTTAATGTTAATGTTAATGTTAAATGATCGATTTGAGCGTTGGTTGTTCAAGTACTATGATTTCACCGGCTCACGAGAGCAATAAACGGACATTTGTTTTTTGAATCATGACATCATCGAAAGGATCGAAATGCAATATGGTGAAATATATTTGATTACTGATTTTTCTGGTTACTCGCTGAGCTTCTAGCTCGCCCCAAAAATATTTTATTCCCCTCCACAGGGCTCGTGGCGAAGGAAGGCTTGTTGTGCTTATTCACGTGAATGGATGGTATATATCTTGCATAATTTGGATGTTGGAATCATTTTATGTATAATAGAGAATTGTTTCCGTTTCGCTTTTGATATGTAATTTTTGGAGAATTTGATGTATATTGGAGATTTACATGATAATATTTGAGGTTTATTCTTGTAATTCATTTGAGAATTGTAGTGAACGACTGAGTCCCGGCGAGAGCTGGGCAGGCGGCCCGCCGAACCCTCTGGTTCGCCTTAGGGGGAGGTGGGGCCGTCACAGTTGGTATCAGAGCCATATGCCGACAGTTGGGACTTTACGTCCTTTGTCTGGAAAAGCCCCGAGCCTCTCGTTCGTGAAAAGTCACGAAGCGAAACTCTCCGTAGGGGATGCCCGCGTGCAGGTGGCAAGCTGATAGGTACCCTGTGATGTGACCCTGAAAACTTTCACAATTGGTATCAGAGCTTAGGCTTCAGATTTCTGTCGTTTATCCTAGGTTTGAAGTTTAGGAGCCGGACTGTGGGTTTGGTTTGCCATATTAGTGATTCTTGCGGGATATCTCGACTTGATTGGTACAAGATGGAATGTCGAGGAGGACATTCTTTTAAGGAGGGGAGTTTGTGACGCCCCGAAAAAAAAAAAAGTTTGAGAACCCGGAAATTTTCTAAATTTCTAGGATTTATTTTATTTAATCGCCCGCCTTTTCTACATTTTCTTTGTTAGAAAAATTCCCCAAATAAAGTTTATGAGCAAAGATAGTTTTAAAATGATTTTTCTAGTATCGGTTAGTTTTTGAGAAATTAAGAGCGTATTTTGAACGTGGGACCCGCAAGTGCGGTAAATGCATTATATTTTTGACAACTTGTTGGAATTTTGTATTAAGTGATATTATTTTACAAAGTGTTAAGATATTTGTATTTGAGAGACAAAAGGATAGAGTTGCATTAAAAAGGGTGACAAGTGTCACCTTCCTATTCAACCTTGACTTTGACCATTATTTCTTACCTTTACTAATACTCAATTTTGACCCAAAAAGCACCTAAATTTCTGCAAGCTTGGCCGAACCTCTTGGAGCAAAAATACAAGAAGAAAGCCTTCAACTCCAACTCCATTTCTTGCTCAATCTTGTGAATCAACCGTTAAACTTTCAAATTCCTCCACAAAAGTCACTTGTTTAGGAAGATTGAAGGTAGTGGTGGAGTGATTAGAGAAGGCAAAGGACTAAGCCATCAACTTTCTTGATATTTCAAGGTTCATGTCTAGCAATCCTTTCTTTGTTCTTGATTATGCTAAATTAGTGACTTGATGGCTAAAGAGATGGTTTGATGGATTATATCTTGAGTTGTGGTTGACTTGATGAAATTTTATAATTTTTGGGGATTTTTCTGTTTTAATATGAACATGGTTGTGTGCTTATATATGATGATTGGAAATGATGTTTAAGGACTCTATGAGGTGGAAAAAGTGGTCAATTGCAATCAATTTCTGTTTTGGAAGAAATTTCAGAAAACATGAAAGTTGTAGGGAATGACATTTTAGAGGTGCTTACAAAATTTCAGGTCAATCGGAGTAGTGTAGAATGAGAAAAGTCGAAATTACTATTGCTGTTCTGGTTTTACCCGAAAGTAAGGATTGCGCCTGTAATTGGTTGTTTTGGCTGGAATTGCTTCCGAATTGGTTGTTGAGGCCTTCTGATGAAATTTAGACCTGTTTCTTAGCTTTCAGCTGGTTTTGGAATTTCTGGATTTGGACTTGGATAGACTGATTTATGATGTTTTCGCTAGAATGCGTTCTGTGAATCTGTTTTTGTGATTCTGGTGTAGTTTCTTGCATTTTTGACCTGGTTACACTCGAAACTGGGTTGAGTGACCTTCTGCAATATTGTAGCCCTGTCTCTTAGCTTCGAAACGGTGGGTCTTGAACCTTCATCCGACAATCGTAACGCCTTTGGTACCATTACCGTAAAATGACGTCAAAACTGTTTTTCTGGTTTTGAGCTTAACTTTCATCTCCGAACTTTTCCCTAGCTTGACTTGTACTAGAACTACTTGGAGCTTGCTGAATGACTATTGGATGAACTTGTTGCTGTGTGTGTACCTTTGGGGACTGGCTGAGGAAATAATGAAGCCATGATGGCTGGAAAAGTAAGCAAATTTAGGGGAAGTGTTGTTCAAACTTTTAAAGGACTTGTTTGCATTGAATTTGTGATCTAAGATTTGGATTTGAGCAAGGCAATGATATATGATGGATGGTTTCTGAGCCATGGAGGTGAGTGACCCCAAACTATTATTAAAGGTTCTTATGAAATGTTTCTTGCATTATTTACTCGATTGCATCTCATGCGTGCTTGCATGTGAATTCATGATATGATTTTAGCTTCAATGAGTTCTTGGGGAGTCTTGTGCTGGACACCAACGTCTCCACCTCTGTTTACTTGGAGCAAATGGCTCCGGAGCTCAAAAAGGGGCTCCCTCTTAATGTTAATGTTAATGTTAAATGATCGATTTGAGCGTTGGTTGTTCAAGTACTATGATTTCACCGGCTCACGAGAGCAATAAACGGACATTTGTTTTTTGAATCATGACATCATCGAAAGGATCGAAATGCAATATGGTGAAATATATTTGATTACTGATTTTTCTGGTTACTCGCTGAGCTTCTAGCTCGCCCCAAAAATATTTTATTCCCCTCCACAGGGCTCGTGGCGAAGGAAGGCTTGTTGTGCTTATTCACGTGAATGGATGGTATATATCTTGCATAATTTGGATGTTGGAATCATTTTATGTATAATAGAGAATTGTTTCCGTTTCGCTTTTGATATGTAATTTTTGGAGAATTTGATGTATATTGGAGATTTACATGATAATATTTGAGGTTTATTCTTGTAATTCATTTGAGAATTGTAGTGAACGACTGAGTCCCGGCGAGAGCTGGGCAGGCGGCCCGCCGAACCCTCTGGTTCGCCTTAGGGGGAGGTGGGGCCGTCACAGTTGGTATCAGAGCCATATGCCGACAGTTGGGACTTTACGTCCTTTGTCTGGAAAAGCCCCGAGCCTCTCGTTCGTGAAAAGTCACGAAGCGAAACTCTCCGTAGGGGATGCCCGCGTGCAGGTGGCAAGCTGATAGGTACCCTGTGATGTGACCCTGAAAACTTTCACAATTGGTATCAGAGCTTAGGCTTCAGATTTCTGTCGTTTATCCTAGGTTTGAAGTTTAGGAGCCGGACTGTGGGTTTGGTTTGCCATATTAGTGATTCTTGCGGGATATCTCGACTTGATTGGTACAAGATGGAATGTCGAGGAGGACATTCTTTTAAGGAGGGGAGTTTGTGACGCCCCGAAAAAAAAAAAGAGTTTGAGAACCCGGAAATTTTCTAAATTTCTAGGATTTATTTTATTTAATCGCCCGCCTTTTCTACATTTTCTTTGTTAGAAAAATTCCCCAAATAAAGTTTATGAGCAAAGATAGTTTTAAAATGATTTTTCTAGTATCGGTTAGTTTTTGAGAAATTAAGAGCGTATTTTGAACGTGGGACCCGCAAGTGCGGTAAATGCATTATATTTTTGACAACTTGTTGGAATTTTGTATTAAGTGATATTATTTTACAAAGTGTTAAGATATTTGTATTTGAGAGACAAAAGGATAGAGTTGCATTAAAAAGGGTGACAAGTGTCACCTTCCTATTCAACCTTGACTTTGACCATTATTTCTTACCTTTACTAATACTCAATTTTGACCCAAAAAGCACCTAAATTTCTGCAAGCTTGGCCGAACCTCTTGGAGCAAAAATACAAGAAGAAAGCCTTCAACTCCAACTCCATTTCTTGCTCAATCTTGTGAATCAACCGTTAAACTTTCAAATTCCTCCACAAAAGTCACTTGTTTAGGAAGATTGAAGGTAGTGGTGGAGTGATTAGAGAAGGCAAAGGACTAAGCCATCAACTTTCTTGATATTTCAAGGTTCATGTCTAGCAATCCTTTCTTTGTTCTTGATTATGCTAAATTAGTGACTTGATGGCTAAAGAGATGGTTTGATGGATTATATCTTGAGTTGTGGTTGACTTGATGAAATTTTATAATTTTTGGGGATTTTTCTGTTTTAATATGAACATGGTTGTGTGCTTATATATGATGATTGGAAATGATGTTTAAGGACTCTATGAGGTGGAAAAAGTGGTCAATTGCAATCAATTTCTGTTTTGGAAGAAATTTCAGAAAACATGAAAGTTGTAGGGAATGACATTTTAGAGGTGCTTACAAAATTTCAGGTCAATCGGAGTAGTGTAGAATGAGAAAAGTCGAAATTACTATTGCTGTTCTGGTTTTACCCGAAAGTAAGGATTGCGCCTGTAATTGGTTGTTTTGGCTGGAATTGCTTCCGAATTGGTTGTTGAGGCCTTCTGATGAAATTTAGACCTGTTTCTTAGCTTTCAGCTGGTTTTGGAATTTCTGGATTTGGACTTGGATAGACTGATTTATGATGTTTTCGCTAGAATGCGTTCTGTGAATCTGTTTTTGTGATTCTGGTGTAGTTTCTTGCATTTTTGACCTGGTTACACTCGAAACTGGGTTGAGTGACCTTCTGCAATATTGTAGCCCTGTCTCTTAGCTTCGAAACGGTGGGTCTTGAACCTTCATCCGACAATCGTAACGCCTTTGGTACCATTACCGTAAAATGACGTCAAAACTGTTTTTCTGGTTTTGAGCTTAACTTTCATCTCCGAACTTTTCCCTAGCTTGACTTGTACTAGAACTACTTGGAGCTTGCTGAATGACTATTGGATGAACTTGTTGCTGTGTGTGTACCTTTGGGGACTGGCTGAGGAAATAATGAAGCCATGATGGCTGGAAAAGTAAGCAAATTTAGGGGAAGTGTTGTTCAAACTTTTAAAGGACTTGTTTGCATTGAATTTGTGATCTAAGATTTGGATTTGAGCAAGGCAATGATATATGATGGATGGTTTCTGAGCCATGGAGGTGAGTGACCCCAAACTATTATTAAAGGTTCTTATGAAATGTTTCTTGCATTATTTACTCGATTGCATCTCATGCGTGCTTGCATGTGAATTCATGATATGATTTTAGCTTCAATGAGTTCTTGGGGAGTCTTGTGCTGGACACCAACGTCTCCACCTCTGTTTACTTGGAGCAAATGGCTCCGGAGCTCAAAAAGGGGCTCCCTCTTAATGTTAATGTTAATGTTAAATGATCGATTTGAGCGTTGGTTGTTCAAGTACTATGATTTCACCGGCTCACGAGAGCAATAAACGGACATTTGTTTTTTGAATCATGACATCATCGAAAGGATCGAAATGCAATATGGTGAAATATATTTGATTACTGATTTTTCTGGTTACTCGCTGAGCTTCTAGCTCGCCCCAAAAATATTTTATTCCCCTCCACAGGGCTCGTGGCGAAGGAAGGCTTGTTGTGCTTATTCACGTGAATGGATGGTATATATCTTGCATAATTTGGATGTTGGAATCATTTTATGTATAATAGAGAATTGTTTCCGTTTCGCTTTTGATATGTAATTTTTGGAGAATTTGATGTATATTGGAGATTTACATGATAATATTTGAGGTTTATTCTTGTAATTCATTTGAGAATTGTAGTGAACGACTGAGTCCCGGCGAGAGCTGGGCAGGCGGCCCGCCGAACCCTCTGGTTCGCCTTAGGGGGAGGTGGGGCCGTCACAGTTGGTATCAGAGCCATATGCCGACAGTTGGGACTTTACGTCCTTTGTCTGGAAAAGCCCCGAGCCTCTCGTTCGTGAAAAGTCACGAAGCGAAACTCTCCGTAGGGGATGCCCGCGTGCAGGTGGCAAGCTGATAGGTACCCTGTGATGTGACCCTGAAAACTTTCACAATTGGTATCAGAGCTTAGGCTTCAGATTTCTGTCGTTTATCCTAGGTTTGAAGTTTAGGAGCCGGACTGTGGGTTTGGTTTGCCATATTAGTGATTCTTGCGGGATATCTCGACTTGATTGGTACAAGATGGAATGTCGAGGAGGACATTCTTTTAAGGAGGGGAGTTTGTGACGCCCCGAAAAAAAAAAAAGTTTGAGAACCCGGAAATTTTCTAAATTTCTAGGATTTATTTTATTTAATCGCCCGCCTTTTCTACATTTTCTTTGTTAGAAAAATTCCCCAAATAAAGTTTATGAGCAAAGATAGTTTTAAAATGATTTTTCTAGTATCGGTTAGTTTTTGAGAAATTAAGAGCGTATTTTGAACGTGGGACCCGCAAGTGCGGTAAATGCATTATATTTTTGACAACTTGTTGGAATTTTGTATTAAGTGATATTATTTTACAAAGTGTTAAGATATTTGTATTTGAGAGACAAAAGGATAGAGTTGCATTAAAAAGGGTGACAAGTGTCACCTTCCTATTCAACCTTGACTTTGACCATTATTTCTTACCTTTACTAATACTCAATTTTGACCCAAAAAGCACCTAAATTTCTGCAAGCTTGGCCGAACCTCTTGGAGCAAAAATACAAGAAGAAAGCCTTCAACTCCAACTCCATTTCTTGCTCAATCTTGTGAATCAACCGTTAAACTTTCAAATTCCTCCACAAAAGTCACTTGTTTAGGAAGATTGAAGGTAGTGGTGGAGTGATTAGAGAAGGCAAAGGACTAAGCCATCAACTTTCTTGATATTTCAAGGTTCATGTCTAGCAATCCTTTCTTTGTTCTTGATTATGCTAAATTAGTGACTTGATGGCTAAAGAGATGGTTTGATGGATTATATCTTGAGTTGTGGTTGACTTGATGAAATTTTATAATTTTTGGGGATTTTTCTGTTTTAATATGAACATGGTTGTGTGCTTATATATGATGATTGGAAATGATGTTTAAGGACTCTATGAGGTGGAAAAAGTGGTCAATTGCAATCAATTTCTGTTTTGGAAGAAATTTCAGAAAACATGAAAGTTGTAGGGAATGACATTTTAGAGGTGCTTACAAAATTTCAGGTCAATCGGAGTAGTGTAGAATGAGAAAAGTCGAAATTACTATTGCTGTTCTGGTTTTACCCGAAAGTAAGGATTGCGCCTGTAATTGGTTGTTTTGGCTGGAATTGCTTCCGAATTGGTTGTTGAGGCCTTCTGATGAAATTTAGACCTGTTTCTTAGCTTTCAGCTGGTTTTGGAATTTCTGGATTTGGACTTGGATAGACTGATTTATGATGTTTTCGCTAGAATGCGTTCTGTGAATCTGTTTTTGTGATTCTGGTGTAGTTTCTTGCATTTTTGACCTGGTTACACTCGAAACTGGGTTGAGTGACCTTCTGCAATATTGTAGCCCTGTCTCTTAGCTTCGAAACGGTGGGTCTTGAACCTTCATCCGACAATCGTAACGCCTTTGGTACCATTACCGTAAAATGACGTCAAAACTGTTTTTCTGGTTTTGAGCTTAACTTTCATCTCCGAACTTTTCCCTAGCTTGACTTGTACTAGAACTACTTGGAGCTTGCTGAATGACTATTGGATGAACTTGTTGCTGTGTGTGTACCTTTGGGGACTGGCTGAGGAAATAATGAAGCCATGATGGCTGGAAAAGTAAGCAAATTTAGGGGAAGTGTTGTTCAAACTTTTAAAGGACTTGTTTGCATTGAATTTGTGATCTAAGATTTGGATTTGAGCAAGGCAATGATATATGATGGATGGTTTCTGAGCCATGGAGGTGAGTGACCCCAAACTATTATTAAAGGTTCTTATGAAATGTTTCTTGCATTATTTACTCGATTGCATCTCATGCGTGCTTGCATGTGAATTCATGATATGATTTTAGCTTCAATGAGTTCTTGGGGAGTCTTGTGCTGGACACCAACGTCTCCACCTCTGTTTACTTGGAGCAAATGGCTCCGGAGCTCAAAAAGGGGCTCCCTCTTAATGTTAATGTTAATGTTAAATGATCGATTTGAGCGTTGGTTGTTCAAGTACTATGATTTCACCGGCTCACGAGAGCAATAAACGGACATTTGTTTTTTGAATCATGACATCATCGAAAGGATCGAAATGCAATATGGTGAAATATATTTGATTACTGATTTTTCTGGTTACTCGCTGAGCTTCTAGCTCGCCCCAAAAATATTTTATTCCCCTCCACAGGGCTCGTGGCGAAGGAAGGCTTGTTGTGCTTATTCACGTGAATGGATGGTATATATCTTGCATAATTTGGATGTTGGAATCATTTTATGTATAATAGAGAATTGTTTCCGTTTCGCTTTTGATATGTAATTTTTGGAGAATTTGATGTATATTGGAGATTTACATGATAATATTTGAGGTTTATTCTTGTAATTCATTTGAGAATTGTAGTGAACGACTGAGTCCCGGCGAGAGCTGGGCAGGCGGCCCGCCGAACCCTCTGGTTCGCCTTAGGGGGAGGTGGGGCCGTCACAGTTGGTATCAGAGCCATATGCCGACAGTTGGGACTTTACGTCCTTTGTCTGGAAAAGCCCCGAGCCTCTCGTTCGTGAAAAGTCACGAAGCGAAACTCTCCGTAGGGGATGCCCGCGTGCAGGTGGCAAGCTGATAGGTACCCTGTGATGTGACCCTGAAAACTTTCACAATTGGTATCAGAGCTTAGGCTTCAGATTTCTGTCGTTTATCCTAGGTTTGAAGTTTAGGAGCCGGACTGTGGGTTTGGTTTGCCATATTAGTGATTCTTGCGGGATATCTCGACTTGATTGGTACAAGATGGAATGTCGAGGAGGACATTCTTTTAAGGAGGGGAGTTTGTGACGCCCCGAAAAAAAAAAAGTTTGAGAACCCGGAAATTTTCTAAATTTCTAGGATTTATTTTATTTAATCGCCCGCCTTTTCTACATTTTCTTTGTTAGAAAAATTCCCCAAATAAAGTTTATGAGCAAAGATAGTTTTAAAATGATTTTTCTAGTATCGGTTAGTTTTTGAGAAATTAAGAGCGTATTTTGAACGTGGGACCCGCAAGTGCGGTAAATGCATTATATTTTTGACAACTTGTTGGAATTTTGTATTAAGTGATATTATTTTACAAAGTGTTAAGATATTTGTATTTGAGAGACAAAAGGATAGAGTTGCATTAAAAAGGGTGACAAGTGTCACCTTCCTATTCAACCTTGACTTTGACCATTATTTCTTACCTTTACTAATACTCAATTTTGACCCAAAAAGCACCTAAATTTCTGCAAGCTTGGCCGAACCTCTTGGAGCAAAAATACAAGAAGAAAGCCTTCAACTCCAACTCCATTTCTTGCTCAATCTTGTGAATCAACCGTTAAACTTTCAAATTCCTCCACAAAAGTCACTTGTTTAGGAAGATTGAAGGTAGTGGTGGAGTGATTAGAGAAGGCAAAGGACTAAGCCATCAACTTTCTTGATATTTCAAGGTTCATGTCTAGCAATCCTTTCTTTGTTCTTGATTATGCTAAATTAGTGACTTGATGGCTAAAGAGATGGTTTGATGGATTATATCTTGAGTTGTGGTTGACTTGATGAAATTTTATAATTTTTGGGGATTTTTCTGTTTTAATATGAACATGGTTGTGTGCTTATATATGATGATTGGAAATGATGTTTAAGGACTCTATGAGGTGGAAAAAGTGGTCAATTGCAATCAATTTCTGTTTTGGAAGAAATTTCAGAAAACATGAAAGTTGTAGGGAATGACATTTTAGAGGTGCTTACAAAATTTCAGGTCAATCGGAGTAGTGTAGAATGAGAAAAGTCGAAATTACTATTGCTGTTCTGGTTTTACCCGAAAGTAAGGATTGCGCCTGTAATTGGTTGTTTTGGCTGGAATTGCTTCCGAATTGGTTGTTGAGGCCTTCTGATGAAATTTAGACCTGTTTCTTAGCTTTCAGCTGGTTTTGGAATTTCTGGATTTGGACTTGGATAGACTGATTTATGATGTTTTCGCTAGAATGCGTTCTGTGAATCTGTTTTTGTGATTCTGGTGTAGTTTCTTGCATTTTTGACCTGGTTACACTCGAAACTGGGTTGAGTGACCTTCTGCAATATTGTAGCCCTGTCTCTTAGCTTCGAAACGGTGGGTCTTGAACCTTCATCCGACAATCGTAACGCCTTTGGTACCATTACCGTAAAATGACGTCAAAACTGTTTTTCTGGTTTTGAGCTTAACTTTCATCTCCGAACTTTTCCCTAGCTTGACTTGTACTAGAACTACTTGGAGCTTGCTGAATGACTATTGGATGAACTTGTTGCTGTGTGTGTACCTTTGGGGACTGGCTGAGGAAATAATGAAGCCATGATGGCTGGAAAAGTAAGCAAATTTAGGGGAAGTGTTGTTCAAACTTTTAAAGGACTTGTTTGCATTGAATTTGTGATCTAAGATTTGGATTTGAGCAAGGCAATGATATATGATGGATGGTTTCTGAGCCATGGAGGTGAGTGACCCCAAACTATTATTAAAGGTTCTTATGAAATGTTTCTTGCATTATTTACTCGATTGCATCTCATGCGTGCTTGCATGTGAATTCATGATATGATTTTAGCTTCAATGAGTTCTTGGGGAGTCTTGTGCTGGACACCAACGTCTCCACCTCTGTTTACTTGGAGCAAATGGCTCCGGAGCTCAAAAAGGGGCTCCCTCTTAATGTTAATGTTAATGTTAAATGATCGATTTGAGCGTTGGTTGTTCAAGTACTATGATTTCACCGGCTCACGAGAGCAATAAACGGACATTTGTTTTTTGAATCATGACATCATCGAAAGGATCGAAATGCAATATGGTGAAATATATTTGATTACTGATTTTTCTGGTTACTCGCTGAGCTTCTAGCTCGCCCCAAAAATATTTTATTCCCCTCCACAGGGCTCGTGGCGAAGGAAGGCTTGTTGTGCTTATTCACGTGAATGGATGGTATATATCTTGCATAATTTGGATGTTGGAATCATTTTATGTATAATAGAGAATTGTTTCCGTTTCGCTTTTGATATGTAATTTTTGGAGAATTTGATGTATATTGGAGATTTACATGATAATATTTGAGGTTTATTCTTGTAATTCATTTGAGAATTGTAGTGAACGACTGAGTCCCGGCGAGAGCTGGGCAGGCGGCCCGCCGAACCCTCTGGTTCGCCTTAGGGGGAGGTGGGGCCGTCACAGTTGGTATCAGAGCCATATGCCGACAGTTGGGACTTTACGTCCTTTGTCTGGAAAAGCCCCGAGCCTCTCGTTCGTGAAAAGTCACGAAGCGAAACTCTCCGTAGGGGATGCCCGCGTGCAGGTGGCAAGCTGATAGGTACCCTGTGATGTGACCCTGAAAACTTTCACAATTGGTATCAGAGCTTAGGCTTCAGATTTCTGTCGTTTATCCTAGGTTTGAAGTTTAGGAGCCGGACTGTGGGTTTGGTTTGCCATATTAGTGATTCTTGCGGGATATCTCGACTTGATTGGTACAAGATGGAATGTCGAGGAGGACATTCTTTTAAGGAGGGGAGTTTGTGACGCCCCGAAAAAAAAAAAAGTTTGAGAACCCGGAAATTTTCTAAATTTCTAGGATTTATTTTATTTAATCGCCCGCCTTTTCTACATTTTCTTTGTTAGAAAAATTCCCCAAATAAAGTTTATGAGCAAAGATAGTTTTAAAATGATTTTTCTAGTATCGGTTAGTTTTTGAGAAATTAAGAGCGTATTTTGAACGTGGGACCCGCAAGTGCGGTAAATGCATTATATTTTTGACAACTTGTTGGAATTTTGTATTAAGTGATATTATTTTACAAAGTGTTAAGATATTTGTATTTGAGAGACAAAAGGATAGAGTTGCATTAAAAAGGGTGACAAGTGTCACCTTCCTATTCAACCTTGACTTTGACCATTATTTCTTACCTTTACTAATACTCAATTTTGACCCAAAAAGCACCTAAATTTCTGCAAGCTTGGCCGAACCTCTTGGAGCAAAAATACAAGAAGAAAGCCTTCAACTCCAACTCCATTTCTTGCTCAATCTTGTGAATCAACCGTTAAACTTTCAAATTCCTCCACAAAAGTCACTTGTTTAGGAAGATTGAAGGTAGTGGTGGAGTGATTAGAGAAGGCAAAGGACTAAGCCATCAACTTTCTTGATATTTCAAGGTTCATGTCTAGCAATCCTTTCTTTGTTCTTGATTATGCTAAATTAGTGACTTGATGGCTAAAGAGATGGTTTGATGGATTATATCTTGAGTTGTGGTTGACTTGATGAAATTTTATAATTTTTGGGGATTTTTCTGTTTTAATATGAACATGGTTGTGTGCTTATATATGATGATTGGAAATGATGTTTAAGGACTCTATGAGGTGGAAAAAGTGGTCAATTGCAATCAATTTCTGTTTTGGAAGAAATTTCAGAAAACATGAAAGTTGTAGGGAATGACATTTTAGAGGTGCTTACAAAATTTCAGGTCAATCGGAGTAGTGTAGAATGAGAAAAGTCGAAATTACTATTGCTGTTCTGGTTTTACCCGAAAGTAAGGATTGCGCCTGTAATTGGTTGTTTTGGCTGGAATTGCTTCCGAATTGGTTGTTGAGGCCTTCTGATGAAATTTAGACCTGTTTCTTAGCTTTCAGCTGGTTTTGGAATTTCTGGATTTGGACTTGGATAGACTGATTTATGATGTTTTCGCTAGAATGCGTTCTGTGAATCTGTTTTTGTGATTCTGGTGTAGTTTCTTGCATTTTTGACCTGGTTACACTCGAAACTGGGTTGAGTGACCTTCTGCAATATTGTAGCCCTGTCTCTTAGCTTCGAAACGGTGGGTCTTGAACCTTCATCCGACAATCGTAACGCCTTTGGTACCATTACCGTAAAATGACGTCAAAACTGTTTTTCTGGTTTTGAGCTTAACTTTCATCTCCGAACTTTTCCCTAGCTTGACTTGTACTAGAACTACTTGGAGCTTGCTGAATGACTATTGGATGAACTTGTTGCTGTGTGTGTACCTTTGGGGACTGGCTGAGGAAATAATGAAGCCATGATGGCTGGAAAAGTAAGCAAATTTAGGGGAAGTGTTGTTCAAACTTTTAAAGGACTTGTTTGCATTGAATTTGTGATCTAAGATTTGGATTTGAGCAAGGCAATGATATATGATGGATGGTTTCTGAGCCATGGAGGTGAGTGACCCCAAACTATTATTAAAGGTTCTTATGAAATGTTTCTTGCATTATTTACTCGATTGCATCTCATGCGTGCTTGCATGTGAATTCATGATATGATTTTAGCTTCAATGAGTTCTTGGGGAGTCTTGTGCTGGACACCAACGTCTCCACCTCTGTTTACTTGGAGCAAATGGCTCCGGAGCTCAAAAAGGGGCTCCCTCTTAATGTTAATGTTAATGTTAAATGATCGATTTGAGCGTTGGTTGTTCAAGTACTATGATTTCACCGGCTCACGAGAGCAATAAACGGACATTTGTTTTTTGAATCATGACATCATCGAAAGGATCGAAATGCAATATGGTGAAATATATTTGATTACTGATTTTTCTGGTTACTCGCTGAGCTTCTAGCTCGCCCCAAAAATATTTTATTCCCCTCCACAGGGCTCGTGGCGAAGGAAGGCTTGTTGTGCTTATTCACGTGAATGGATGGTATATATCTTGCATAATTTGGATGTTGGAATCATTTTATGTATAATAGAGAATTGTTTCCGTTTCGCTTTTGATATGTAATTTTTGGAGAATTTGATGTATATTGGAGATTTACATGATAATATTTGAGGTTTATTCTTGTAATTCATTTGAGAATTGTAGTGAACGACTGAGTCCCGGCGAGAGCTGGGCAGGCGGCCCGCCGAACCCTCTGGTTCGCCTTAGGGGGAGGTGGGGCCGTCACAGTTGGTCTCAGAGCCATATGCCGACAGTTGGGACTTTACGTCCTTTGTCTGGAAAAGCCCCGAGCCTCTCGTTCGTGAAAAGTCACGAAGCGAAACTCTCCATAGGGGATGCCCGCGTGCAGGTGGCAAGCTGATAGGTACCCTGTGATGTGACCCTGAAAACTTTCACAATTGGTATCAGAGCTTAGGCTTCAGATTTCTGTCGTTTATCCTAGGTTTGAAGTTTAGGAGCCGGACTGTGGGTTTGGTTTGCCATATTAGTGATTCTTGCGGGATATCTCGACTTGATTGGTACAAGATGGAATGTCGAGGAGGACATTCTTTTAAGGAGGGGAGTTTGTGACGCCCCGAAAAAAAAAAAGAGTTTGAGAACCCGAAAATTTTCTAAATTTTTAGGATTTATTTTATTTAATCGCCCGCCTTTTCTACATTTTCTTTGTTAGAAAAATTCCCCAAATAAAGTTTATGAGCAAAGATAGTTTTAAAATGATTTTTCTAGTATCGGTTAGTTTTTGAGAAATTAAGAGCGTATTTTGAACGTGAGACCCGCAAGTGCGGTAAATGCATTATATTTTTGACAACTTGTTGGAATTTTGTATTAATTGATATTATTTTACAAAGTGTTAAGATATTTGTATTTGAGAGACAAAAGGATAGAGTTGCATTAAAAAGGGTGACAAGTGTCACCTTCCTATTCAACCTTGACTTTGACCATTATTTCTTACCTTTACTAATACTCAATTTTGACCCAAAAAGCACCTAAATTTCTGCAAGCTTGGCCGAACCTCTTGGAGCAAAAATACAAGAAGAAAGCCTTCAACTCCAACTCCATTTCTTGCTCAATCTTGTGAATCAACCGTTAAACTTTCAAATTCCTCCACAAAAGTCACTTGTTTAGGAAGATTGAAGGTAGTGGTGGAGTGATTAGAGAAGGCAAAGGACTAAGCCATCAACTTTCTTGATATTTCAAGGTTCATGTCTAGCAATCCTTTCTTTGTTCTTGATTATGCTAAATTAGTGACTTGATGGCTAAAGAGATGGTTTGATGGATTATATCTTGAGTTGTGGTTGACTTGATGAAATTTTATAATTTTTGGGGATTTTTCTGTTTTAATATGAACATGGTTGTGTGCTTATATATGATGATTGGAAATGATGTTTAAGGACTCTATGAGGTGGAAAAAGTGGTCAATTGCAATCAATTTCTGTTTTGGAAGAAATTTCAGAAAACATGAAAGTTGTAGGGAATGACATTTTAGAGGTGCTTACAAAATTTCAGGTCAATCGGAGTAGTGTAGAATGAGAAAAGTCGAAATTACTATTGCTGTTCTGGTTTTACCCGAAAGTAAGGATTGCGCCTGTAATTGGTTGTTTTGGCTGGAATTGCTTCCGAATTGGTTGTTGAGGCCTTCTGATGAAATTTAGACCTGTTTCTTAGCTTTCAGCTGGTTTTGGAATTTCTGGATTTGGACTTGGATAGACTGATTTATGATGTTTTCGCTAGAATGCGTTCTGTGAATCTGTTTTTGTGATTCTGGTGTAGTTTCTTGCATTTTTGACCCGGTTACACTCGAAACTGGGTTGAGTGACCTTCTGCAATATTGTAGCCCTGTCTCTTAGCTTCGAAACGGTGGGTCTTGAACCTTCATCCGACAATCGTAACGCCTTTGGTACCGTTACCGTAAAATGACGTCAAAACTGTTTTTCTGGTTTTGAGCTTAACTTTCATCTCCGAACTTTTCCCTAGCTTGACTTGTACTAGTACTATTTGGAGCTTGCTGAATGACTATTGGATGAACTTGTTGTTGTGTGTGTACCTTTGGGACTGGTTGAGGAAATAATGAAGCCATGATGGCTGGAAAAGTAAGCAAATTTAGGGGAAGTGTTGTTCGAACTTTTAAAGGACTTGTTTGCATTGAGTTTGTGATCTAAGATTTGGATTTGAGCAAGGCAATGATATATGATGGATGATTTTTGAGCCATGGAGGTGAGTGACCCCAAACTATTGTTAAAGGTTCTTATGAAATATTTCTTGCATTATTTATTCGATTGCATCTCATGCGTGCTTGCATGTGAATTCATGATATGATTTTAGTTTCAATGATTTCTTGGGGAGTCTTGTGCTGGACACCAACGTCTCCACCTCTGTTTACTTGGAGCAAATGGCTCCGGAGGTCAAAAAGGGGCTCCCTCTTAATGTTAATGTTAATGTTAAATGATCGATTTGAGCGTTGGGTGTTCAAGTACTATGATTTCACCGGCTCACGAGAGCAATAAACGGACATTTGTTTTTTGAATCATGACATCATCGAAAGGATCGAAATGCAATATGGTAAAATATATTTGATTACTGATTTTTCTGGTTACTCGCTGAGCTTCTAGCTCGCACCAAAAATATTTTATTCCCCTCCACAGGGCTCGTGGCGAAGGAAGGCTTGTTGTGATTGTTCACGTGAATGGATGGCATATGTCTTGTATAATTTGGATGTTGGAATCATTTTATGTATAGTTGGGAATTGTTTCCGCTTCGCTTTTGATATGTAATTTTTGGAGAATTTGATGTATGTTGGACATTTACATGGTAATATTTGAGGTTTATTCTTGTAATTTATTTGAGGATTGTAGTGAACGACTGAGTCCCGGCGAGAGTTGGGCAGGCGGCCCGCCGAACCCTCTGGTTCGCCTTAGGGGGAGGTGGGGCCGTCACAGTTGGTATCAGAGCCATATGCCGACAGTTGGGACTTTACGTCCTTTGTCTGGAAAAGCCCCGAACCTCTCGTTCGTGAAAAGTCACGAAGCGAAACTCTCCGTAGGGGATGTCCGCGTGAGGGTGGCAAGCTGATAGGTACCCTGTGATGTGACCCTGAAAACTTTCACAGTTGGTATCAGAGCTTAGGCTTTAGATTTCTGTCGTTTATCCTAAGCTTGAAGTTTAGGAGCCGGACTGTGGGTTTGGTTTGCCATATTAGTGATTCTTGCGGGATATCTCGACTTGATTGGTACAAGATGGAATGTCAAGCACGACATTCTTTTAAGGAGGGGAGTTTGTGACGCCCCGAAAAAAAAATTGAGTTTGAAAACCCGGAAATTTTCTAAATTTCTTGGCTTTATTTTATTTAATCGTCCGCCTTTTCTACATTTTCTTTGTTAGAAAAATTTTCCAAATAAAGTTTATGAGCAAAGATAGTTTTAAAATGATTTTTCTAGTATCAGTTAGTTTTTGAGAAATTAAGAGCGTATTTTGAACGTGGGACCCGCAAGTGCGGTAAATGCATTATATTTTTGACAACTTGTTGGAATTTTGTATTAAGTGATATTATTTTACAAAGTGTTAAGATATTTGTATTTGAGAGACAAAAGGATAGAGTTGCATTAAAAAGGGTGACAAGTGTCACCTTCCTATTCAACCTTGACTTTGACCATTATTTCTTACCTTTACTAATACTCAATTTTGACCCAAAAAGCACCTAAATTTCTGCAAGCTTGGCCGAACCTCTTGGAGAAAAAATACAAGAAGAAAGCCTTCAACTCCAACTCCATTTCTTGCTCAATCTTGTGAATCAACCGTTAAACTTTCAAATTTCTCCACAAAAGTCACTTGTTTAGGAAGATTGAAGGTAGTGGTGGAGTTATTAGAGAAGGTAAAGGACTAAGCCATCAACTTTCTTGATATTTCAAGGTTCATGTCTAGCAATCCTTTCTTTGTTCTTGATTATGCTAAATTAGTCACTTGATGGCTAAAGAGATGGTTTGATGGATTATATCTTGAGTTGTGGTTGACTTGATGAAATTTTATAAGTTTTGGGGATTTTTCTGTTTTAATATGAACATGGTTGTGTGCTTATATATGATGATTGGAAATGATGTTTAAGGACTCTATGAGGTGGACAAAGTGGTCAATTGCAATCAATTTCTGTTTTGGAAGAAATTTCAGAAAACATGAAAGTTGTAGGGAATGACATTTTAGTGGTGCATACAAAATTTCAGGTCAATCGGAGTAGTGTAGAATGAGAAAAGTCGAAATTACTATTGCTGTTCTGGTTTTATCCGAATGTAAGCATTGTGCCTGTAATTGGTTGTTTTGGCTGGAATTGCTTCCGAATTGGTTGTTGAGGCCTTCTGATGAAATTTAGACCTGTTTCTTAGCTTTCAGCTGGTTTTGAAATTTCTGGATTTGGACTTGGATAGACTGATTTATGATGTTTCCGCTAGAATGCGTTCTGTGAATCTGTTTTTGTGATTCTGGTGTAGTTTCCTGCATTTTTGACCTGGTTACACTCGAAACTGGATTGAGTGACCTTCTGTAATATTGTAGCCCTATCTCTTAGCTTCGAAACGGTGGGTCATGAACCTTCATCCGACAATCGTAACGCCTTTGGTACCATTACCGCAAAATGACGTCAAAACTGTTTTTCTGGTTTTGAGCTTAACTTTCATTTCCGAACTTTTCCCTAGCTTGACTTGTACTAGTACTACTTGGAGCTTGCTGAATGACTATTGGATGAACTTGTTGTTGTGTGTGTACCTTTGGGACTGGCTGAGGAAATAATGAAGCCATGAAGGCTGGAAAAGTAAGCAAATTTAGGGGAAGTGTTGTCCGAACTTTTAAAGGACTTGTTTGCATTGAGTTTGTGATCTAAGATTTGGATTTGAGCAAGGCAATGATATATGATGGATGGTTTCTGAGCCATGGAGGTGAGTGACCCCAAACTATTGTTAAAGGTTCTTATGAAATGTTTCTTGCATTATTTACTCAATTGCATCTCATTCGTGCTTGCATGTGAATTCATGATATGATTTTAGTTTCAATGAGTTCTTGGGGAGTCTTGTGCTGGACACCAACGTCTCCACCTCTGTTTACTTGGTGCAAATGGCTCCGGAGCTCAAAAAGGGCTCCCTCTTAATGTTAATGTTAATGTTAAATGATCGATTTGAGCGTTGGGTGTTCAAGTACTATGATTTCACCGGCTCACGAGAGCAATAAACGGACATTTGTTCTTTGAATCATGACATCATTGAAAGGATCGAAATGTAATATGGTGAAATATATTTGATTACTGATTTTTCTGGTTACTCGCTGAGTTTCTAGCTCGCCCAAAAAATATTTTATTCCCCTCCACAGGGCTCGTGGCGAAGGAAGGCTTGTTGTGCTTATTAACGTGAATGGATGGTATATATCTTGTATAATTTGGATGTTGGAATCATTTTATGTATAATAGAGAATTGTTTCCGCTTCGCTTTTGATATGTAATTTTTGGAGAATTTGATGTATGTTGGAGATTTACATGGTAATATTTGAGGTTTATTCTTGTAATTCATTTGAGAATTGTAGTGAACGACTGAGTCCCGACGAGAGCTGGGCAGGCGGCCCGCCGAATCCTCTGGTTCGCCTTAGGGGGAGGTGGGGCCGTCACAGTTGGTATCAGAGCCATATGCCGACAGTTGGGACTTTACGTCCTTTGTCTGGAAAAGCCCCGAGCCTCTCGTTCGTGAAAAGTCATGAAGCGAAACTCTCCGTATGGGATGCCCGCGTGCGGGTGGCAAGCTGATAGGTAACCTGTGATGTGACCCTGAGAACTTTCACAGTTGGTATCAGAGCTTAGACTTCAGATCTCTGTCGTTTATCCTAAACTTGAAATTTAGGATTGCGGACTGTGGGTTTGGTTTGCCATATTAGTGATTTTTGCGGGATATCTCGACTTGATTGGTACAAGATGGAATGTCGAGGACGACATTCTTTTAAGGGGGGGAGTTTGTGACGCGCCGAAAAAAAAAAAGAGTTTGAGAACCCGGAAATTTTCTAAATTTCTTGGCTTTATTTTATTTAATCGTCCGTCTTTTCTACATTTTCTTTGTTAGAAAAATTTCTCAAATAAAGTTTATGAGCAAAGATAGTTTTAAAATGATTTTTCTAGTATCGGTTAGTTTTTGAGAAATTAAGAGCGTATTTTGAACGTGGGACCCGCAAGTGCGGTAAATGCATTATATTTTTGACAACTTGTTGGAATTTTGTATTAAGTGATATTATTTTACAAAGTGTTAAGATATTTGTATTTGAGAGACAAAAGGATAGAGTTGCATTAAAAAGGGTGACAAGTGTCACCTTCCTATTCAACCTTGACTTTGACCATTATTTCTTACCTTTACTAATACTCAATTTTGACCCAAAAAGCACCTAAATTTCTGCAAGCTTGGCCGAACCTCTTGGAGCAAAAATACAAGAAGAAAGCCTTCAACTCCAACTCCATTTCTTGCTCAATCTTGTGAATCGACCATTAAACTTTCAAATTCCTCCACAAAAGTCACTTGTTTAGGAAGATTGAAGGTAGTGGTGGAGTGATTAGAGAAGGCAAAGGACTAAGCCATCAACTTTCTTGATATTTCAAGGTTCATGTCTAGCAATACTTTCTTTGTTCTTGATTATGCTAAATTAGTGACTTGATGGCTAAAGAGATGGTTTGATGGATTATATCTTGAGTTGTGGTTGACTTGATGAAATTTTATAATTTTTGGGGATTTTTCTGTTTTAATATGAACATGGTTGTGTGCTTATATATGATGATTGGAAATGATGTTTAAGGACTCTATGAGGTGGAAAAAGAGGTCAATTGCAATCAATTTCTGTTTTAGAAGAAATTTCAGAAAACATGAAAGTTGTAGGGAATGACATTTTAGAGGTGCTTACCAAATTTCAGGTCAATCGGAGTAGTGTAGAATGAGAAAAGTCGAAATTACTATTGCTGTTCTGGTTTTACCCGAAAGTAAGGATTGCGCCTGTAATTGGTTGTTTTGGCTGGAATTGCTTCCGAATTGGTTGTTGAGGCCTTCTGATGAAATTTAGACCTGTTTCTTAGCTTTCAGCTGGTTTTGGAATTTCTGGATTTGGACTTGGATAGACTGATTTATGATGTTTTCGCTAGAATGCGTTCTGTGAATCTGTTTTTGTGATTCTGGTGTAGTTTCTTGCATTTTTGACCTGGTTACACTCGAAACTGGGATGAGTGACCTTCTGCAATATTGTAGCCCTATCTCTTAGCTTCAAAACGGTGGGTCTTGAACCTTCATCCGACAATCGTAACGCCTTTGGTACCATTACCGCAAAATGACGTCAAAACTGTTTTTCTGGTTTTGAGCTTAACTTTCATCTCCGAACTTTTCCCTAACTTGACTTGTACTAGTACTACTTGGAGCTTGCTGAATGACTATTGGATGAACTTGTTGTTGTGTGTGTACCTTTGGGACTGGCTGAGGAAATAATGAAGCCATGATGGCTGGAAAAGTAAGCAAATTTAGGGGAAGTGTTGTTCGAACTTTTAAAGGACTTGTTTGCATTGAGTTTGTGATCTAAGATTTGGATTTGAGCAAGGCAATGATATATGATGGATGGTTTCTGAGCCATCGAGGTGAGTGACCCCAAACTATTATTAAAGGTTCTTATGAAATGTTTCTTGCATTATTTACTCGATTGCATCTCATGCGTGCTTGCATGTGAATTCATGAAATGATTTTAGCTTCAATGAGTTCTTGGGGAGTCTTGTGCTGGACACCAACGTCTCCACCTCTGTTTACTTGGAGCAAATGGCTCCGGAGCTCAAAAAGGGGCTCCCTTTTAATGTTAATGTTAATGTTAAATGATCGATTTGAGCGTTGGGTGTTCAAGTACTATGATTTCACCGGCTCACGAGAGCAATAAACGGACATTTGTTCCTTCGCAAAGATAGTTTTAAAATAAATTTTCTAGTATCGGTTAGTTTTTGAGAAATTAAGAGCGTATTTTGAACGTGGGACCCGCAAGTGCGGTAAATGCATTATATTTTTGACAACTTGTTGGAATTTTGTATTAAGTGATATTATTTTACAAAGTGTTAAGATATTTGTATTTGAGAGGCAAAAGGATAGAGTTGCATTAAAAAGGGTGACAAGTGTCACCTTCCTATTCAACCTTGACTTTGACCATTATTTCTTACCTTTACTAATACTCAATTTTGACCCAAAAAGCACCTAAATTTCTGCAAGCTTGGCCGAACCTCTTGGAGCAAAAATACAAGAAGAAAGCCTTCAACTCCAACTCCATTTCTTGCTCAATCTTGTGAATCAACCGTTAAACTTTCAAATTCCTCCACAAAAGTCACTTGTTTAGGAAGATTGAAGGTAGTGGTGGAGTGATTAGAGAAGGCAAAGGACTAAGCCATCAACTTTCTTGATATTTCAAGGTTCATGTCTAGCAATCCTTTCTTTGTTCTTGATTATGCTAAATTAGTGACTTGATGGCTAAAGAGATGGTTTGATGGATTATATCTTGAGTTGTGGTTGACTTGATGAAATTTTATAATTTTTGGGGATTTTTCTGTTTTAATATGAACATGGTTGTGTGCTTATATATGATGATTGGAAATGATGTTTAAGGACTCTATGAGGTGGAAAAAGTGGTCAATTGCAATCAATTTCTGTTTTGGAAGAAATTTCAGAAAACATGAAAGTTGTAGGGAATGACATTTTAGAGGTGCTTACAAAATTTCAGGTCAATCGGAGTAGTGTAGAATGAGAAAAGTCGAAATTACTATTGCTGTTCTGGTTTTACCCGAAAGTAAGGATTGCGCCTGTAATTGGTTGTTTTGGCTGGAATTGCTTCCGAATTGGTTGTTGAGGCCTTCTGATGAAATTTAGACCTGTTTCTTAGCTTTCAGCTGGTTTTGGAATTTCTGGATTTGGATTTGGATAGACTGATTTATGATGTTTTCGCTAGAATGCGTTCTGTGAATCTGTTTTTGTGATTCTGGTGTAGTTTCTTGCATTTTTGACCTGGTTACACTCGAAACTGGGTTGAGTGACCTTCTGCAATATTGTAGCCCTGTCTCTTAGCTTCGAAACGGTGGGTCTTGAACCTTCATCCGACAATCGTAACGCCTTTGGTACCATTACCGTAAAATGACGTCAAAACTGTTTTTCTGGTTTTGAGCTTAACTTTCATCTCCGAACTTTTCCCTAGCTTGACTTGTACTAGAACTACTTGGAGCTTGCTGAATGACTATTGGATGAACTTGTTGCTGTGTGTGTACCTTTGGGGACTGGCTGAGGAAATAATGAAGCCATGATGGCTGGAAAAGTAAGCAAATTTAGGGGAAGTGTTGTTCAAACTTTTAAAGGACTTGTTTGCATTGAATTTGTGATCTAAGATTTGGATTTGAGCAAGGCAATGATATATGATGGATGGTTTCTGAGCCATGGAGGTGAGTGACCCCAAACTATTATTAAAGGTTCTTATGAAATGTTTCTTGCATTATTTACTCGATTGCATCTCATGCGTGCTTGCATGTGAATTCATGATATGATTTTAGTTTCAATGAGTTCTTGGGGAGTCTTGTGCTGGACACCAACGTCTCCACCTCTGTTTACTTGGAGCAAATGGCTCCGGAGCTCAAAAAGGGGCTCCCTCTTAATGTTAATGTTAATGTTAAATGATCGATTTGAGCGTTGGTTGTTCAAGTACTATGATTTCACCGGCTCACGAGAGCAATAAACGGACATTTGTTTTTTGAATCATGACATCATCGAAAGGATCGAAATGCAATATGGTGAAATATATTTGATTACTGATTTTTCTGGTTACTCGCTGAACTTCTAGCTCGCCCCAAAAATATTTTATTCCCCTCCACAGGGCTCGTGGCGAAGGAAGGCTTGTTGTGCTTATTAACGTGAATGGATGGTATATATCTTGTATAATTTGGATGTTGGAATCATTTTATGTATAATAGAGAATTGTTTCCGCTTCGCTTTTGATATGTAATTTTTGGAGAATTTGATGTATGTTGGAGATTTACATGGTAATATTTGAGGTTTATTCTTGTAATTCATTTGAGAATTGTAGTGAACGACTGAGTCCCGACGAGAGCTGGGCAGGCGGCCCGCCGAATCCTCTGGTTCGCCTTAGGGGGAGGTGGGGCCGTCACAGTTGGTATCAGAGCCATATGCCGACAGTTGGGACTTTACGTCCTTTGTCTGGAAAAGCCCCGAGCCTCTCGTTCGTGAAAAGTCATGAAGCGAAACTCTCCGTATGGGATGCCCGCGTGCGGGTGGCAAGCTGATAGGTAACCTGTGATGTGACCCTGAGAACTTTCACAGTTGGTATCAGAGCTTAGACTTCAGATCTCTGTCGTTTATCCTAAACTTGAAATTTAGGATTGCGGACTGTGGGTTTGGTTTGCCATATTAGTGATTTTTGCGGGATATCTCGACTTGATTGGTACAAGATGGAATGTCGAGGACGACATTCTTTTAAGGAGGGGAGTTTGTGACGCGCCGAAAAAAAAAAAGAGTTTGAGAACCCGGAAATTTTCTAAATTTCTTGGCTTTATTTTATTTAATCGTCCGTCTTTTCTACATTTTCTTTGTTAGAAAAATTTCTCAAATAAAGTTTATGAGCAAAGATAGTTTTAAAATGATTTTTCTAGTATCGGTTAGTTTTTGAGAAATTAAGAGCGTATTTTGAACGTGGGACCCGCAAGTGCGGTAAATGCATTATATTTTTGACAACTTGTTGGAATTTTGTATTAAGTGATATTATTTTACAAAGTGTTAAGATATTTGTATTTGAGAGACAAAAGGATAGAGTTGCATTAAAAAGGGTGACAAGTGTCACCTTCCTATTCAACCTTGACTTTGACCATTATTTCTTACCTTTACTAATACTCAATTTTGACCCAAAAAGCACCTAAATTTCTGCAAGCTTGGCCGAACCTCTTGGAGCAAAAATACAAGAAGAAAGCCTTCAACTCCAACTCCATTTCTTGCTCAATCTTGTGAATCGACCATTAAACTTTCAAATTCCTCCACAAAAGTCACTTGTTTAGGAAGATTGAAGGTAGTGGTGGAGTGATTAGAGAAGGCAAAGGACTAAGCCATCAACTTTCTTGATATTTCAAGGTTCATGTCTAGCAATACTTTCTTTGTTCTTGATTATGCTAAATTAGTGACTTGATGGCTAAAGAGATGGTTTGATGGATTATATCTTGAGTTGTGGTTGACTTGATGAAATTTTATAATTTTTGGGGATTTTTCTGTTTTAATATGAACATGGTTGTGTGCTTATATATGATGATTGGAAATGATGTTTAAGGACTCTATGAGGTGGAAAAAGAGGTCAATTGCAATCAATTTCTGTTTTAGAAGAAATTTCAGAAAACATGAAAGTTGTAGGGAATGACATTTTAGAGGTGCTTACCAAATTTCAGGTCAATCGGAGTAGTGTAGAATGAGAAAAGTCGAAATTACTATTGCTGTTCTGGTTTTACCCGAAAGTAAGGATTGCGCCTGTAATTGGTTGTTTTGGCTGGAATTGCTTCCGAATTGGTTGTTGAGGCCTTCTGATGAAATTTAGACCTGTTTCTTAGCTTTCAGCTGGTTTTGGAATTTCTGGATTTGGACTTGGATAGACTGATTTATGATGTTTTCGCTAGAATGCGTTCTGTGAATCTGTTTTTGTGATTCTGGTGTAGTTTCTTGCATTTTTGACCTGGTTACACTCGAAACTGGGATGAGTGACCTTCTGCAATATTGTAGCCCTATCTCTTAGCTTCAAAACGGTGGGTCTTGAACCTTCATCCGACAATCGTAACGCCTTTGGTACCATTACCGCAAAATGACGTCAAAACTGTTTTTCTGGTTTTGAGCTTAACTTTCATCTCCGAACTTTTCCCTAACTTGACTTGTACTAGTACTACTTGGAGCTTGCTGAATGACTATTGGATGAACTTGTTGTTGTGTGTGTACCTTTGGGACTGGCTGAGGAAATAATGAAGCCATGATGGCTGGAAAAGTAAGCAAATTTAGGGGAAGTGTTGTTCGAACTTTTAAAGGACTTGTTTGCATTGAGTTTGTGATCTAAGATTTGGATTTGAGCAAGGCAATGATATATGATGGATGGTTTCTGAGCCATCGAGGTGAGTGACCCCAAACTATTATTAAAGGTTCTTATGAAATGTTTCTTGCATTATTTACTCGATTGCATCTCATGCGTGCTTGCATGTGAATTCATGAAATGATTTTAGCTTCAATGAGTTCTTGGGGAGTCTTGTGCTGGACACCAACGTCTCCACCTCTGTTTACTTGGAGCAAATGGCTCCGGAGCTCAAAAAGGGGCTCCCTTTTAATGTTAATGTTAATGTTAAATGATCGATTTGAGCGTTGGGTGTTCAAGTACTATGATTTCACCGGCTCACGAGAGCAATAAACGGACATTTGTTCCTTCGCAAAGATAGTTTTAAAATAAATTTTCTAGTATCGGTTAGTTTTTGAGAAATTAAGAGCGTATTTTGAACGTGGGACCCGCAAGTGCGGTAAATGCATTATATTTTTGACAACTTGTTGGAATTTTGTATTAAGTGATATTATTTTACAAAGTGTTAAGATATTTGTATTTGATAGACAAAAGGATAGAGTTGCATTAAAAAGGGTGACAAGTGTCACCTTCCTATTCAACCTTGACTTTGACCATTATTTCTTACCTTTACTAATACTCAATTTTGACCCAAAAAGCACCTAAATTTCTGCAAGCTTGGCCGAACCTCTTGGAGCAAAAATACAAGAAGAAAGCCTTCAACTCCAACTCCATTTCTTGCTCAATCTTGTGAATCAACCGTTAAACTTTCAAATTCCTCCACAAAAGTCACTTGTTTAGGAAGATTGAAGGTAGTGGTGGAGTGATTAGAGAAGGCAAAGGACTAAGCCATCAATTTTCTTGATATTTCAAGGTTCATGTCTAGCAATCCTTTCTTTGTTCTTGATTATGCTAAATTAGTGACTTGTGATGGCTAAAGAGATGGTTTGATGGATTATATCTTGAGTTGTGGTTGACTTGATGAAGTTTTATAATTTTTGGGGATTTTTCTGTTTTAATATGAACATGGTTGTGTGGTTAAATATGATGATTGGAAATGATGTTTAAGAACTCTATGAGGTGGAAAAAGTGGTCAATTGCAATCAATTTCTGTTTTGGAAGAAATTTCAGAAAACTAGGTTTTGTGAAGGAACATTCTGCCCGAATTTTTAGCTCCTAGTTAGAGGCCGAATTGGCCTTGACTTAAAACATTAAAGTTGTAGGGAATGACATTTTAGAGGGGCATACAAAATTTTAGATCAATCGGAGTAGTATAGAATGAGAAAACTCGAAATTACTATTGCTGTTCTGGTTTTACCCGAATGTAAGGATTGCGCCTGTAATTGGTTGTTTTGGCTGGAATTGCTTCCGAATTGGTTGTTGAGACCTTCTGATAAAATTTAGACCTATTTCTTAGCTTTCAGCTGGTTTTGGAATTTCTGGATTTGGACTTGGATAGACTGATTTATGATGTTTCCGCTAGAATGCGTTCTGTGAATCTGTTTTTGTGATTCTGGTGTAGTTTCCTGCATTTTTGACCTGGTTACACTCGAAACTGGGTTGAGTGACCTTCTGTAATATTGTAGCCCTGTCTCTTAGCTTCAAAACGGTGGGTCTTGAACCTTCATCCGACAATCGTAACGCCTTTGGTACCATTACCGCAAAATGACGTCAAAACTGTTTTTCTGGTTTTGAGCTTAACTTTCATTTCCGAACTTTTCCCTAGTTTGACTTGTACTAGTACTACTTGGAGCTTGCTGAATGACTATTGGATGAACTTGTTGTTGTGTGTGTACCTTTGGGACTAGCTGAGGAAATAATGAAGCCATGATGGCTGGAAAAGTAAGCAATTTTAGGGGAAGTGTTGTCCGAACTTTTAAAGGACTTGTTTGCATTGAGTTTGTGATCTAAGATTTGGATTTGAGCAAGGCAATAATATATGATGGATGGTTTCTGAGCCATGGAGGTGAGTGACCCCAAACTATTGTTAAAACTTCTTATGAAATGTTTCTTGTATTATTTACTCGATTGCATCTCATGCGTGCTTGCATGTGAATTCATGATATGATTTTAGCTTCAATGAGTTCTTGGGGAGTCTTGTGCTGGACACCAACGTCTCCACCTCTGTTTACTTGGAGCAAATGGCTCCGGAGCTCAAAAAGGGGCTCCCTCTTAATGTTAATGTTAATGTTAAATGATCGATTTGAGCGTTGGGTGTTCAAGTACTATGATTTCACCGGCTCACGAGAGCAATAAACGGACATTTGTTCTTTGAATCATGACATCATCGAAAGGATCGAAATGCAATATGGTGAAATATATTTGATTACTGATTTTTCTGGTTACTCGCTGAGCTTCTAACTCGCCCCAAAAATATTTTATTCCCCTCCACAGGACTCGTGGCGAAGGAAGGCTTGTTGTGCTTGTTCATGTGAATGGATGACATATATCTTGTATAATTTGGATGTTGGAATCATTTTATGTATAGTTGGGAATTGTTTCCGCTTCGCTTTTGATATGTAATTTTTGGAGAATTTGATGTATATTGGAGATTTACATGGTAATATTTGCGGTTTATTCTTGTAATTCATTTGAGGATTGTAGTGAACGACTGAGTCCCGGCGAGAGTTGGGCAGGCGGCCCGCCGAACCCTCTGGTTCGCCTTAGGGGGAGGTGGGGCCGTCACATTGTATGAGTCTGAATACTAATTTTATACTATTGGGAGGAAGCTTTGGATATTTATAAAAGAACGTAACTTCAACATTTAGTCCTAACAAGTGAAAAAAAAATATTGTTAAGAATTTACAAGTCAGTACCTTTTATCTATACTTCAAATTCAAGAGTTTAAACTTAATTATCCTTTTTTTTAGTTATAATTGTAAATTCATACCATTGAGGGTATTGATGAGTTTTCATTTGTATCGTCCACACATGTAGAGTGTTGCTTCTTGTTTCACTACAATCTATTTGAGTGTTTGTATGCGATTTCTCATTAAGAAAAAATAAGAACCTTTGGCAAAATGATCTTCACGTGTAATCATTAGTAAAAGTTGGCGAACTCAAGGAGTAAGGTTGATCCTCAAATGTACATGGGTTTGTTGCCTCAACCATTAGAAGAGGAATAGAGTGGAAAAACACTAAGATTTGGAAGAAACTTATAAGCGGACGTAGGCACTAAAGAGGGTGACCGAACTACTGTAGATCGACTATGTCTACTTTTCTCTTCATCACTCACTTTATATTTCATTATGGTTCATTACTTGATTAAATTATTGTTTTTGAATTTTAGTCCTTCCTATTTGTTGAATTTCTTGTAAAACTCAATTGGTTTGATTGGGTTGCACTAAGGCCAAAAATAATATGTCGTGCATTACAAAGATTTAAATAGATTATAACAAACAATTGAGATAATTAATATCTAAACTTTGATGCTTGAAAATACTCAAGGCAACAAGAAGTTAAATTATTTTAAAACGCTTGTTTCCTAGTATAAAAGAAAAAAAATATTTTAAATACAAAGAAAATTAATTATTATAAAAAATTACATTCAAGTATTAATTGAGCCTACAAACAACCTAAGATATTGTGATGTGATGCAGTATAAGGATTTATAAGGATAACTTTGACATTCTACAATTTAGACATGACAAGCGCGGAGTATACATATAACAATTAGCTCATTTATAGTTAAATTTTACATTTATAAATTTCTAAATACCCCACACATAATTTTTCGCAAACATACGAGTCGAGAGTGCGTATAGGGTATTAAGGGTCGAACCCACCGAGAAAAATGGACAACTACCGGCACTACTAAAACTCCTCTATTATTTGGACAATCAACAAATTAAAGAAAATAAAACTAAGCTAAATTTTGTAAGAAATAGCAAACGAAACTCCTTAGGTCATGGTATCCCTCACTACTCATGTAAGTGCTATTTTTGGATCATTAATTACTAATATCTTGGCTAGTTATGGCATAATTTCCTTATGCATGTGACGCTTACTCTCGTAGTAAATCAGTTATAGTTATAGCTAAACCATACCTACTCTTGTGGTTATGAAATTAGTTATAAGTTAATTACCTCTATGAAATTACATGCAATGAATCACTAAAGCCACAAAAGTGCATCTCTATTTTCATGAGCGTACTTCTTAGGTTTAGCACTTCTTGAATTAGTGTTAAATCTCAATTTTCATTGAAGAAATAACACCTTTAGATATTCACAATTAATGGTACCAAGTTAATCATGATTTACGTAACTAAAGTGCTAAATAACTTGCTCAAAATAATAATATCAAATAACCAAGAAGTTAACACAATACAATTATAGAAAGTTCAACCAAAACCCAAGTCATAAACTTTAGAAACATATAATAAATATAAAATCCAAAATTTGCATATTAACCATACTTAAGAATCCAATACAAAAGATAAAGAGTTGGAGAAGAGATAACCCTTATCACATGAGGTTCAACCTTTCCTTCTTCATTTCCATCTTCATCCTAATCTAATCAATACACAAGAGTGGATAACACACATAACTACCTAAACTATTCTATACTATACTAACCTAAAACTAAGAAAGGATAAGAGCTACATTTTTGTGGTGTATTATTGCACTCTTCAAGCTCTCAAAATGAAGGTACAAGCTCCTATTTATAGACAAATCTTCAAGTCCTTCACTTGGATCTTTAATGTGAACACAACTCCAAATAAGTCAATAATTGTGGTCCCAAGTTATACCTCATCATTATAGAAGAAATAAAATCAAGAATTGTTGTTAGAATCTTCATTTTACAGCTACAAATCTTATACAATTTGTCCCTCAAAAAGTGTAAAAGAATGGAGGTGAAAACAAGTTGTGTAATTGGAAGCCATCAAGTTTGACTGGAATCCCTCCAAAATCTGGCCGGATTGTCTGGAGGGATTTGATTCAACTCTGTTTTTGACAAGTTTCCTCATTTTCTTCTTCTAGCCACTCGAACCACTTTTGAAACTCATCATCTTAGCAAACTTTAGGACTTCAATCATCATATTGTAACCCTATTTCTTGTCCAAAATGAAATCCATTTTCAATTCTTACAAAAATAACAAAAAATATGCAAGTAAAAGGGACAAATATCTCATTTAAGTATTGGATTGCACTTAGAACCAATTCTATCAAATATTGACCATTTTCTTCCTATCATTGCACAAGTGACTAAAAGTAGAATAAAATATCATCCAAATATAGTACAAAATAGGTACTTATCAAGGCATTCTACGATGAAGGTGGTAAGGCCTTTCTCTAATTTTTTTTTTGTTTGATGATTGGGATTCCAATAAAAAGTTGGAATCAACATTCAAAGGAGAAGGGGTTTTTCACTTAAATGAACCATACCAAACTCTGAAATGTGATAGATAAATTGGAAAGGCCTTTCCTTTCTAGACCATTCCTACATAATAAACAAGGGGTTAGAGTTTTTCTGCTATCAGGTTCAAGGTCTGAGTCATGTGTCTAATAGTTGGGGTGAGAAAGGTGTGGGTAGATGGTAGGAGGCCGAAAAAAAATGTCAACCGCTCGGTTTAGTTAGTTGTTTTGAATTAAAATAGTAAAATAACTATCAATTAAATAGAAGGGTTCTAATTGAAAATAAATTAAACTTTTTTTCCCTGGGGGAGGGGGTTCCACACTCAACAGCACATATATGTACAAAACCAGAAAAAAGAAATTTTATATACACAAGAGTAACGATAGATTTTTATTTGCAGCTTGTAAGGCAGTTTTCTTGATTGTTCAAAGAAATCTGATTATAGAGATGGGTCACGATCTACTAGTTTTCATAATAAATCAGTGCGTTTGGATTGCTCTAATCTGAATAAATTACTGATAATGCGCCGTAGGATGTTTGGACAGGTTAAATAATACAGCAAATGTACTCACACCTGATTTTTTCCCAACTCTTGCCACATAAGCATTTTTTTAGTACTTTACCTCAACTTACATAATGGATGAACGGCTGAAGATTACTTCCCGTTATTTTTGTCCCTTTGTGTATGCACGTTGTGCCACAGTGCAAATCACACAAAGCTGCAGGACGCTTTACTCTTTACGAATCAACCACCTGACATGCTGAGCATTTACAAAACTGAATTAAAGTCGTCTCTCTCCACCAAATATCCATAGCCATCGAACGCATGTGCATCTAAAGTACCTTTTGCAGCCATCGACAAGCGCATGGTATAGGACGAAGAGTTGATTTCTTCAATTCAAGGCAAAGCACTGATCAGTTAACAAATCTTGAGCCTTCATCGACGGATAATTTGCTAATTTGGCGAAGGAAAAAAAGGTTTTGGCAGACAAATTCCAGCTAAATCCAAGGTATTTCCTCAATCTTTCACTTTTATTTTCTCCACGGGTCAAGAAGCCTTCCTTTTCTATAGCTGCACAGCAGGTGACCTTCTTTTAGCTTGCTGGGAAGTTACTCTTCGAAACAACTAATTTGCACCGACCCAGATTTGCATGTTTTGACCTGTTGTTATGGGCTGATGTTCTGATGAAGTATAGACCAAAAAACCTATTTTTAGATCCAAACAGTGGCAGATCTATTTATGCAGTGTAATTGTATTAAGTTGGTCATTTATGACCTGTTAATTGTTGATGCCTTAAAAATTCTGGATATAATTTTAATTGTTTAACTTGTTTGAATGTGGATCCTGGTACTAGAGTTTGAAAGATTTCTCTGAAGTTCATCAGTTACCAACAAAAATAATTGGATCTAACAAAAGATCTGCTATTCATAATTGTTACGCAAAGCAATTAACCAACAATTACATATCAACGGATTTCACATTGTAGTGCATTATTTCGTTTTCCACAAGGAAAGAATAAACAATCCGAAGTAGGCCATATCCATACTTATTTCTGTGTTTTGGCTGCCAGATAAACAAATTAGTTGAATCAATTGGATAGAATCTTATCTGATATTATGTGGATAAAGCTAATAATTTATTTCAGTACCAATGGCTGTTTCACTAATAGTTCCCCATGTTAGTATATCTGCTTTAGAACAGTTACCTGTTAAGTGGCATATGGTGGTATTAGGATTTTGATTGCTAGTGGTACATGTTACACATCAATGGGAGTGGCTGCAGTTTATTATGCTCAGTTTTTTCCTAACAGAATGGAGAGGCTAGATAGTAAATAAGAACGGTTTGGTATTATTTTTGCACAGATATTTGTTCCAGGTCATTGAAGCTAAAATTGCTTAAAAGTTAATTGAAATTGAAGAGGCACTAAGTTACTGTTTTTGTTGCTTAGAAATGAGACTGTTGTAGCATCTGTTAAAATGTATTCATTCATTTCTGCTTACACTCATAACAAAAAATGAAAAAATTGACTTATGAAAATAAATTTCCTTCGCTGTATTCGTTCTTTAGCTTGAACGGATATTTGGTGTGGACTTTGTTCAAAAGTAGGCTCAATAGTAAAAGTAAAAAACATTGACATCTACTGCACCTGTTTTGGATATAAGTATTGCAATTTGAGTTGTTATGTGTTCGATTGGTTCAATGCATTGCTCATTCAGCCAATGACTGCAGCTAAACTAAAAATTGACTCCCATTGTAAGTCCCTCTAACCTTTATAAGTATCATATATTCGTTCATGGTGTATAACTGAAATCAATTCTTCTATTTGTAGCCTCTCCTACTAGCTGCACATCCTTTGAGTCTTCCAGCTCATCCATCGCTTCAAATAACTATCAACTGTGTATGGAGAACTACAATCAGCATGTAAACCATGTTTGCCCTTAACACTACTACTATTCAATTTACTAATTTTTGGGGCAGGATTAGTCACATTTACCTGCCATGTTTTAACTTTTAATGGCAAAATTTGTGCGCTTATATGTAGCAGATGAACGAGAAATTGCAGTGGACTTCTACCATGGACTTCAACTTCATCACCACCTATGTTGAGTGGAAGCAAACGAAGAAATGGGACAATCACAAAACAAATGACCAGAATTATGATATGCTTGCCACATGTTTGCGGGAACAATTTGAGATGCAAGTTACCGGAGGCCAATACCAATCAAGAATGTATAGGTTTAGGAAGAAGTGGAACGTGTTTGCTAATCTTCGTGGTTTGTCATCGAAAGTGGAGATTGGGATTGGCTGGGATGAAGAGAATAACTGCTTTACGGCTTCCGACGAGCACTGGGCCCAAATGGAAGCGGTAAGCGACTATTGAAATACCTGCTGCTTATCCTTTCTTTATTTTTTTGTGCCCAACTTGCTGCCATACTAATAGCTATGCAGACTAGTCTTGAGCCGAAGTGTATACCAAAAACACTTAATCAATTTTTAGATGATAGCAGTTAATAATCAAACCAAGTTTGCTGCTTTCACCAACCAATTTCAGCGTGTTGTATCGTTGCACTTTTTTTTACATAAGCATATTATTTGAGAAAGCTTCTATCATATTACATAGGTGTACATTCCTCCTACTTCTCATAAATTTAAATGTTGGAGGAGAACTAACTTTTTTGTTTTGCATTGTCTAGGTGAACAAAGAGTACAAAGACTTCAAATTGGCTGGAAGTTGCTTCCTATATGATTTGTATACTCCAACAACATTGGAAAAAACTGCAACAGGCAGCTATGCACAATCTGCAAAGCAACCTGTCCCTGAAGGCGAACACCGACAGCTAGTTGTTGGAAAGCCAAAAAAGAGCAAAGGAAAGGCTGCAGCCTGAAGTTCAGCTGCCTCTGGCTACCAGCAGTACCCTTGGGAGGGAGAGGACGTATACTACGTACCTCCGGTACCTGGAGCGTCATCTGGAAAAGGTCCTGCCTCAAGTCTTGGCACTCCCGGAGATCGTGAGGGATCTAGAGGTGCTAAATCAAGAAGATCATCTAGTGATAGGGAAAGACTAGATGATGCAATCAGCAAAATCTCTCACATCACCACCACTTCGTATGAATTTAATCAAAATCGGTATGAAGAGGAAGCACAATACAGTGTACCGGTAGTTCAAGACATGGTGAAAAATATGCAACTTCCAAAATCGGTTAAGCTGAAAGCGACAATGTACTTTGCCGAAAGAAGAAATGCGGGACAAAGATGTGCATTCGTACGCTTTGATGACGTCGAGCGCTATGATTACATTGAACTCATTATGGAGGAGCTTCGCTATAGCAAGCCCCCACAGTGAAGCATCAGATCTGTGCACAACGGCTTCTGTCAATTTCCTTTGTCTGCTTGTGTCAATTTCTTTTGTTTGGTTGAAATTTCTGGAATGGTGGCTGAACTTTACTTAGCTTCTGTATCGGTTGCTTCTTTATTGTGTGTTCTGGACTGCAATTTCTAGACTTGTGTCTTGAGATGTAGCATTTGTTAAAGCAATTGAGTGTACTTTCTTGAATGAGTGTATGTTGAGTGTATTTATTTGGTTATTCAAAATGCGGTCATTGTAGAATTAATGGGTGGCACTGGACTATCCTATTCTGTATTTACAATTGAGTATACTTATGGGGTGGCTTTAATTTTGCCGACAGCTTGTTGAGCTATTATAAATGGGTGGCATCGGGCTTCTAGCCACCAATTAATTGTACAGGTTTTTCGGCCTTAATGAACGGCCACTTGTTGTGTATTAGTGCAGGTGCTTGAGTGAATTGTGAAATTGGTAAATAAATAGTCACGTGGCTTATGTTTGCTTGATCTTTATAAAGGGGACATGGGAAGGATTTGTGTAATCCTAATAGTACGGTTGCAAGTGTTAGGACATTTCAAGGCTAGATATCGTACAATTGCACCAAAAGTCCCACACCTTCAATATTTTAACTTAAAATGGCAATGTACATTCGTTTGTCTTTTTTCTTAAAGCACTCAAGGTACGAACCTCAAGTTAAAATGGCAATGTACATTAGTTTGTCTTTTTTCTTAAAGCACTCAAGGTACGAACCTTGAGTGCACGCATGTAAAGCACTAGTGTTTTGTCCATTCTACAAAATTCTATATTATGTTATGTAGTCACGATAGAGAGTCAGGAATATATACACATTGGGGGAAAAAAGCCGACAACCTATACAATTATAGCAAAAGCAGCCTGGTGGGAGTGGTCATATCTGGTAAGACGTGGCATGTGAAACAATTATCCAAAGGAATGACATCGACGGCCACAAGTTGGAACATGCATTTCTGGAATGGTGGCCTATTCTGTCAACAAGGGTCCGAGTAGAAGAACAATAATGCGCCCGTGCTTTGAAAAGATAGCAAGTCTCCAGAGCTCTATACGTTAACAAGAGGCCGTGTCTATGCATATCACATATTACAATTCTCTACTTTGGGGGAAAGCAGCAAGAAGCACTGCTTCGAAGACAAAGCTCCAGTTCATCGAACGACATAACAGAACGCCCCGTGAGTAGAAGGTTTAAGTATCGGCTCTCAGTTTTTTTTTAATAAAAGCTCCCTTGTTCAGTTCTTGCTTAACTCCCTTGTTGTAATATTCGAAGGACAAAGCCCACTTGGTGTAACTATATACTCTCTTGCTGTGTATTTACTCCAGGGGATATAAATCGCTTCCGAAATAGTAGTTCAAGCAATGACGAAGGATCAGATGATGACCAGGATGCCTTGCTACTTGGACTTGCAGCTGAGTTGATACTTCTACATCCGGAGGCAGAAAGGTATGGTCCGAAACTCAAAATTTCACACCATGATGGCTCACTCACAGGGCGTCAATGGGTTGAGGAGTTGATCAATGGTCACTACAAACGAATTATCGAAAATTGTCGTATTTCGGTTGACAATTTCCTCCTACTTTGTGACATACTAAAGCACAATAATTATGTACCTCAAAACTATCAAAAACGAGTGGAAATCGAAGAGGCACTGGCCATGGCTTTGGTAATGGTAAGTCATAGTGCCCGACAACGAGTTATGGTAGAGCGTTTCAATAGATCAACGGAGACAATTAACCGCAATGTAAGGGAGGTCCTGTGCGGTCTTTGTATGTTTGCTTCACAAATAATTTGTCCTTTTGACTATGATCAGGTGCATCCAAGAATCGGGAATTTGACAAAATACTTCCCGTAGTTCAAGGTTAGGCTGTGAATGATCTAAATTCAAAATGACAAATTTTGGTAGTGATCTTCCATCTCAAAACTCACAACGTATTTGTAAGAGAGAAATTAAAATTTTATCTTGTTGGGAAATGCAGGATGCAGTGGGAGCAATTGATGGCACTCACATTCTGGTGTGCCCGTCCTCAGGTCACCAAATGGCGTATACAAATCGACATGGATTTCAGTCGCAAAATCTACTGGCAATATGTGATTTCGATATGCGATTCACGTACATATATGCAGGATGGGAGGGAAGTGCACACGATACCCGAGTGTTAGATGGTGCTCTGTCACACCCGTCAGACTTCCCAATGGCACTTGAAGGTAACTCTCTTGTATTATATTTGTTGCACCTATTTAAGTATATGCTACTTTTTGGATGGTGTATATAAATCATTTATTACACTTCTGTCACACATAAGTCCATAAAATAGTGGATTTATTTTTTTTGGCTTGTGCTATTAATAACTACTTACGAATATAGCATTTTTGAAAGGTAATTTTAGTACTTTAAAAAAATTCCAGATATTTCAGTAAGACGCTAATTTTTTAAATTATAAATCTGTGTTTGTTCTATTTAAATTAGCTAGATTTTAAGCAAGGTAGTATATTTTTTAGTGGTATTTTATTGGTCAACATATAGTACTATAAAGTTTTCATAAAAGGTAAACTGCCATCATAAAATTGACACCTGTCATTTTTCGATTTAAGGTAAATACTACCTTGTAGATACTGTATATAAGAATGTTCCAGGCTTCTTACCGCCGTATAAGAATGCAGCACGGGCCGGTCCAGAAAAAAATTTATTTAATACGCGCCACTCGGAACTTAAAAATGTCATTGAATGAACCTTTGGAGTTCTGAAGAATAGATTTAAATTTTTGAAGGGACCGGTTCCAAATTTTTATATGACCACTCAAGTCAATGTTGTTATAGCTTGTTGTGTATTACACAACTTTCTTCGCTTACACCAACTAGGCGACGCCCATTTTCAACTGGTTGAGGACGGCAATATTGGATTAGAGTACCAACAGGGTGGCGGTGAGTTACCTCACGTGCAGCCATTGAATGCATCCAGAGCTGAGGTTATGGCTTGGAAAGCTAGGCGAGATGCGATTGCAACTGAAATGTATGGCGCGCAACATAGGAGAAGACGTTAGAAAGTCAGGGGCATAATTTGGACCGGCGTAATACTAAATAATGGCTGCACCGGGGCTGTTCCAGTTGCATTTCTGCTTTTTGCAAGGGACCAGATGGTTGCCAAGCTTTTATTGAGGGTATAACAAATAAACTTCCATTCCTTCTACTATGATGTATCAATTAGACTTCCCCTCAAATCGTATAGAAGTTTCGGATGTTCCATGTAATATTCGATAAGATGTGTGGTTTGTATTGGATTAATCTGCTTTTATCCAAAATTGAAAGTTTATTTATAAACAATTTACTTAATGTGCTCCAAAGTGAATGGAATGAGTTTCCCATTGCACTTAAATAATTGTTAAGCTATCCAAACACTTATTTGGAATAAATTCGACAAATAATTGTTAAAGTGTCCAAACACCTATTTGAAATATACTCATGTTATCCAAATGATTATCTTTCACCCATACTTTTCAAAAAGTCAACAAATAAATATTTGCACAATTATTCCAAATAATCCACTATCCAAACTCACTCATTGTTATTTCACGTTAACTTGTGCAGACCTTCTAGTGTGATGCCGTATTTTCTTGTGTGCGATGCTCTGTCTTTTTACTATAAAACTATTCTAACTTGTAGTTTGAATCCATATCTAGTAATGCCTTAGTTTACAAAATAAAAACTTTAGAAAGTAAAGCACTTTTTCTTCTTTTCTCTAAAGATCTTCCTAAGTATACACTGTTTTAATTTCTATTTTTAGTTATGTATAAGATGCATTATCACTCTTGAAGCTAACATGTCACCTGCAGAAATAAACAGTTTTTTTTTAAATATAAGTGAGAGGTCTTGAATTCGGGACCTCTCACTTACACTCCTTTCCTTTGGTGTCATCCAATGTATCCCTCCCCTCCACTTTGTAGAAACAAGCAGTAACCTCATCCGTGTGGTTGCTATTCACCAGTTGATGAGGTTAAATGCCAAAAATATAGTGTAGATATCACGTGCATATCACATGGTGCAAATTCTGTCTCACTTATTTGATTATTTAAATGGAATGGTCCAAATGAAGCATTTTAGGAGTTTGGTAGGCTAATTAGTATGAAAAATATATTGCTAGAAGATATTTTCGAAACATTTGTACAAAAAACCAAACATCTAAAAGGAAGAACAAAAATCCATGCAAAGTAGTAAATCAAACAATGAACTTTACTTGAAATTCTAGTCGCAGAACTTTTCATTTTTTATTTGTTTTCTTTTGGGGTACATTTTATGTCATTCTATTTACAGAAAAAGTAAATGACGTTATGATATTGACCTAATGAAGCCATGCACATATAGCGGATTGAATAGCACTTGCGTTTGAAATACTGCTCTGTCAAACCTAACACAGTTGAGTTTCATTTCATTCATGAAATCATGACTTTGGTCTTATTAGTGAGGTGTCTATTGGAATTGGAGATGAGATCTCACTAGATGAATCAGTGCATTTGTGGATGAGGATAGGAATCGACAAGAAGTTCTGAGCGATTTTTCACGAATTAGCTACCCAAACTCTTCTTTAAAATATGCACTCATGTATAAATTTATTCTAAAGAATTCTTACAAATAATTTAGATTTCTAATCCAGGTATTTTTTAATGGATGTATGCCCAAAAACCAATCATGTGATGATGCATGTTAGGTATTATTTGATAAATATACTCTGACCATATTTATCATTATCATATTTCTATGTAAAAACACTTATTTTTCGGACTAGGTTTTGCCCAGAAGATTCAGAGTCACTTAATTAATTAAGATATTTCATTTTTGGTTATTAAACACATTTAAATATATTAAGGTCTGAACTAATTAAATTTAAGTGCTGACTTTGATTATCAAATAGGCCTAAGAATGTGGGACTTTTATATATATTCAAGTGTATACAGATTAGTATATAAGAACAAAAATTAAGCCTATGCATTCATCAAATATTTATAGATCTTTATCAATCAAATCAAATATTTATAGATTTTGATCTAATCAAAGCTAATTTAGTCAAATTAAATATTTACAAATATGACAAGATTAGATATGATAAGATAGGGCATTCATCAATACCCTAATTTTCTCTTACCTCATTCTCTCCTAAATCTCTAAAGAGTTAGACCACAAGTTGAGGTCTTCAAGTTCCAAAGTAACCTCGTGTCAATATGCCTTGGAGATAAGATATATGTGTGTGTGCGTGTATGTGTATACACGCACACACATACGTATACACGCACACACGTGCGAGCACACACACACACACATATAAATATATATAGACATTGTGATGTCCCCACCTCTTCTTAGGGCGAATCCTAGGGTATCAGCGGAACGTCTGTCCAACTCTCGTCAGGACTCACGCACTCATTCTGTGACGCCCCGAAAAGTATGAGTGTGAGAACTCGGAAATTTTCTAATTTTCTAGGGTTTATTTTTTTTTAATCGCCCGCCTTTTCTATATTTTCTTGATTAGAAAAATTCCCCAGATAAAGTTTATGAGCAAAGATAGTTTTAAAATGATTTTTCTAGTATCGGTTAGTTTTTGAGAAATTAAGAGCGTATTTTGAACGTGGGACCCGCAAGTGCGGTAAATGCATTATATTTTTGACAACTTGTTGGAATTTTGTATTAAGTGATATTATTTTAAAAGGTGTTAAGATATTTGTATAGGAGAGACAAAAAGATAAGTTTTGAACCAAAAGGTGACAAGTGTCACCTTGTGATTTAATCTTGGACTTTGACCATTTGACTTTACCTTTACCTTTACCAAATAAATACAAAAAAATTGATCAAAATAAGCTTCATTTTGCAAGCTTCTTGGCCAAATGTTCTTGCTCAAGAAAGAAAGAAAAGCTCTCAATTTCTTCCTTCTATTTCTTGCTCAATCTTCAAATCCAACCAATAAAACTCCAAATCATTCCATAAAATCTCTTTGCTAAGTGGTCTTGAGGTGTTTTGTGAAGTTGTTTGGAAAGCTAAGGTGATTAATTGCTCTCTTTCTTGTATTGCTAAGGTGAGTTGTGAAGGACCCCTCTCCTTCCTCTAATGATGTTCAAATCATGTTTGGTGGTTATATAAGATGCAAATTTATGGATTAAATCTTGATTTTGGTTGAATTGGTGAAGTTTTATAATTATTGGGGATTTTTCTGTTTTCATATGAACATGATTGTGTGATTATATATAATGATTGGAAATGATGTTTAAGGACTCTATGAGGTGGAAAAAGTGATTAATTGCAATCAATTTCTGTTTTGGAAGAAATTTCAGAAAATCAGGGTTTTGTGATGAACATTCTGTCCGAATTTTTAGGTCCTAGATAGAGGCCGAATTGGCCTTTTTTTTAAAACATGAAAGTTGTAGGGAATGACATTTTGGAGGTGCCTACAAAATTTCAGGTCAATCGGAGTAGTGTGGAATGAGAAAAGTCGAAATTACTATTGCTGTTCTGGTTTTACCCGAAATTGAGAAGTGCGTCTGTAATTGGTTGTTTTGGCTGGAATTGCTTCCGAATTAGTTGTTGAGGCCTTCTGATGAAATTTATCCCTGTTTCTTAGCTTTCAGCTGGTTTTGGAATTGCTGGATTTGGACTTGGAGAGCCTGAGTTATGATGTTTCCGCTAGAATGCGTTTTGTGAATCTGTTTTTGTGATTCTGGTATGGTATCTTGCATTTTTGACCTGGTTACACTTGAAACTGGGTTGAGTGACCTTCTGTAATATTGTAGCCCTGTCTCTTAGCTTCGAAACGGTGGGTCTTGCACTTTCATCCGACAATCGTAGTGCCTTTGGTACCATTACCGCAAAATGATGTCAAAACCTATTTTTTCTGGTTTTGAGCTTAACTTTCATTTCCGAACTTTTCCCTAACTTGACTTGTACTAGTACTACTTGGAGCTTGCTGAATGGCTATTGGATGAACTTGTTGTTGTGTGTGTACCTTTGGGACTGGCTGAAGAAATAATGAAGCCATGATGGCTGGGAAAGTAAGCAAATTTAGGGGAAGTGCTGTCCGAAGTTTTAAAGGGTTTGATTGCTTTGAGTTTGTGATCTAAGACTTGGATTTGAGCAAGGCAATGTTATATGATGGATGATTTCTGAGCCATGGAGGTGAGTGACCTCAAACTATTTCTGAAGTTATTTATGAACCGTTTCTTGCATTATTTACCTTTAAACTGTTTCCAAAGTTACTTTTGAACTGTTTTCTTGCATATCATGCGTGCTTGCATGTGAGTGTTCCTTATTTGCTATATTTTCTTGATTTCATGACTTGTATTATTGATTGATAACGTGTTAAGTGCTTTGAATGATTTCCAAAACGAGCTTTCTAGGCGAGTGTGTACTTTATCGCACTCGACCTAAATAACTGTGCAATTTTCAAGGATTTAATTATTGAAATGCTAGTTGCGCATGATGTAAGCCTTTTGGGCTGAACTGGCCATTGCCCCTTGTTACCGGTCGTCTCGAGCCAGAAACTGTCTCGGTCGGGCGATTAGGGACTTGGGTGAACGTTTGGTATACTCGAGTATTACCTTTGTAGGTTGGTGGAGGTTGGTGGAGTCTGGTGAATGAAATGAATGACCAAATGAGCGAGGGGTTTATTTATAAAAGAAAAGAAAATGCATTTTTCAAAAGTTTGAAGGAAGGAGGAAATGTCAAGAGAACGAGCGTATCTTTTCATGAATGTTACTATCGCTTTCCATTGTAAATGTTTCTTGAATTATTGATACTCCATATTTACTGTTTTGCAAATGTTGTAGTTGTTTCTGGACTTATCATTTGATTTATGACATCATTGATATATGACATCATTGAAATGAACTATTGTGAAACCGATTTGATTACTGAATTTTCTGGTTACTCGCTGAGCTTCTAGCTCACCCCAAAAAAATATTTTATTCCCCTCCACAGGGCTCAAGGCGAAGGAAGGGCTTGTTGTGCTTATTCACGTGAATGGATGGCCTATATTTTGTACAATTTGGATTTGGAATCATTTTATGTATAGTTGGAAATTGTTTTCGCTTCGCTTATGACATGTAATTATTGGAGACTTGGATGTATGTTTGTAGACCACGTGATGTATATTTGAGATTTATATTGTAATTCATTTGAGGATTGTAGTGAACGACTGAGTCCCGGCGAGAGTTGGGCAGGCGGTCCGCCGAACCCTTTGGTACGCCCTAGGGGGAGATGGGGCCGTCACACATTCAAGTTTAATAGCGATCCACAAGTCAATCATAGACTTAGGATTAAAGAAATGCTGCAATTATACGAGCCAAATTCTTTTAAGATTACCATTTACAATTATAATCTAAAATCCCCAAGTATAACAAAATTTACACTCCAAATGTCTCCAATAACATATAAAAGGTTCACTAGCTTCCACCAAAAGTCACTAGTCTAGAGTCCCTAATTTCCACTTCCAAAATCTGTTAAGGAAAACAAACTTAAAGGAATAAGTTAACGCTTAGTGAGGCCAAGAAAATCAAATAAGCAAGCAAGTGGCACCAATTAAATCAAATATCACACTTAAAAGCGGCTTAACATGAAATTTCATTTAAGTGCTCAAATAAGAAATAAAACACAAGTAGAAGGATACAGGAGCTCTCAGGAAATATTTCCACATCTCAACCGATTCAATCCATCTTTAGTTAACCCTCCGTCAATTCAAGTAGCAACATGTCCCTAGAGTTTCACTTACTTCCTCCATCCATCATAACACCCTCTCAGATCTGGAACCAAACAAGTATGAGGTGGCAATACTAATTGAGTATGCCAAACAAGATCTCAAAATATCAAGTTATAAAATTTTTCATGATTCATCAAACTTCTCGACCAATCCCTTGCCGGCTCGAGTTACGAGGTTAGCCAATGGGTTGGGGCGTCCCCTCAAGTATAATTGGTTGACGAGATAACGCTCCAATCAACTTAGAATCGATCATAGCATTGAGTCGGTATGAGAGGCACTTCTTGATGCGAACCGATTCTACAAGGACCGCTCGAGAAGAAATCGAATTGATCAGGCAACGGAAAAATCTATCTTGATTAGGTTATGGAACAATAGCTACCTTAGTAGACCTAAAGAAAACCCGTCTTTAGAAACCTAGTGGATTGGTTATTGGCTTGAAAAAACAAGATGATGTGATCATCTTGCCTTGAACACCACAAGTATCCAAGCTAAGTACTTGATACAGTTCAAGAAGAAACTCAAGTTCCATCAAGGAACTCCACAAAGGAGAATAACTCACTTTTTATTAATTCATCTCTCAAAAGTTGTCTTATAATGGAATAAAAGAGGCCTATTTATAGTTAAAACCTAAACTACTAAAACAAATCCAATTTGGACAAGGATAGTCACTTATTACCCTAACTACTTTTAGATGGCTCAAATAGCCCACATAGCTGGCCATATTTATTCATAATAATGACTAACTAACCAACTTAACAAGAAAAAATGAAACAAAACAAAAGAAATTAAAAACCTGAAGATCACATAGCAGGCGCTCCATCACCTCCATGACTTCATATATTCCAATGGAGTCTTAAATATCAGGATTGGGTTGAAAAGGCTCTCAAGCATCTTGGCACGAGCTAGTGATGGTCCTACTGCTCGTATCACCTCCCACTCGAATAGGGTGTAGTACATGCTGCAACTCAGTGCTCACGAGTTAAACATATTCAAGTGTAAGTGCAAGTCACAAACATTCATGTAACAAGTAACAATTTATCAAGAGAAAAGGAGAGGACGAGAGCGGCAAAGTACACCATCGTCTCAGCAAGTTCACAAAGTATATAGCACTTGTACAATTATTATTTCAATCATAGTAACATGAAGCATGCACTTGACACTCACCAAAAGTCAAGAGTAAAGCAAGAACAAAAGCAAGAGGTCAGACAAGCTTCTCGGCATCCACGTGACCACCTGAGACATGCACAATCACGGTTACCCAGGTATTCAACCAAGGCTAATAAGAAAAATATTCTCTTGCTACCCACACTCAAAAGTCACAAGTTCAAATCGAATTAAAAGAGACTTTCTCGTTTAATCGTTGAAATAATACTCAAGGAAAATGCAAAAGTCGTTTTCGAATCAAGTCATAGCAAGAAATCTCGATTTCAAAAAAGAAAGTACCACGCTTAATTTTTTGGCACGAAAATCGAGAAAAAAAATGATTTTCATATCCTAAAGCTTCTAATCCTATGCTCAAGTTTTAGAATATAAAGGAGCGTTCATGTTTTCTAAAATTATGGAGTCAAAATCCATCAAAATGCTACTTATTTTCATAGTAAATATTGAAGTTAAAAGTTCCAAGTTTCAAATAGAAAACTAGTGAAATTCCTCAAGAGTTACTCTAGTTAAAACGCTCTATTTTATGGTTCATTTTCATGGAAACCAAGGGCATAAGATTAGAGGGTGAAATCCATTTTCCAAGCATGAAATGAGTGCAAATAACTAAAACATTTAGCCTTGAAACCTAGAAAATGTTTCCAAATGACTTTAGAGTGTTGTCACTTTACAAGGAAAAATTCAGTTTTGGCAACTTCTTTTGAAAAATCATAACTTGAGTTTCATAAGTCCAAAATTTACAAATCTTAAATTGTTGGAAAATAGATTCAATGAACTAAAACTCTCTAGAAGAAACTTCTTCCAGATTCAAACCCAAAATCAGTCAAATCTTAGCTCCAAATCACTGTTTTAGTAAGAATAGAGTAAAACAGTCTTAAATTTCAGTGAATTTTGAAAATTTGGTAAAATTCATAGGAATCTAACTACCCCTTGAAATTTATACCACTGAAATAACTCCAAATCTAGTTTCAAACGCAATAAATAGAACTCAATTTGGATATTTCTACACCAACATACAACAGTTTTATGAAACCTGGTTTTTGAAACCTGGTTCACGAAATTCCAGCTTTGGAACATCCGACACAGTTTTGAAATCAGGTCATATCTAAGTCTACACAAGTCCACAATTTGAAAACTAGATTCAAAATTCTAAAAATCACTAGAAGAAACTATCTTCAAATTCGTTTTGTAAGATGAGTGAAAATGAGCTACAAACTACAGCTGTGCTTGTTTCTTGGTTAAAACAGTGAGGAAAAACAGTCAACTTTGCTGGTTCACTGCGGGTCATACAAAACGAACTAGCAGGTGCATTTTATACCGTTGGAAAGCTCTTGGAGTCTAGTTTTGTATGCCACAAACGAAACTTAATTTTGACTCCTGTACGAAAAATTATGGGCTGTTGAGTGCACACTAGATGGCGGCACTGATCAGAAATTTTCAGGTTTGTTTTCCTCTCTTTAACTTAACTTTAATTCATTCAAATGAAATGATTTTTGGAAGATAATTTACACACACATAACCCAACATGTAGTAAGAATTTTGGCATCAATATAACCACAAAAATTAGAAATTAAAACAAGGAAAATGAACTAGCAAAAATCGGACAGCTTGCTCCACTTTCTCTTCAAGTTTTCTCTCCAACTTTTACACTTAAAACCAAGTTACAAATCAGTAAAACAACAACCAAACAAGCAAGAAATCCTCAAGGCCACTACCTAAGAATCTTTTTCAAGACATCAATCTAAAGTCAAGGTTCATGGAACCCATCAACAACCCAAATTTATCTAGGTAAAAACTAACTAAAACTAACCATAAGATGGAAGCAAAATGAGAGTTTTGAGTGTTACCTTTCCTCCAAGAGTAGTAAGCAAAATCACAAGGAAACAAGCTTTAAACCACCAAGAATCTCTCCTTCTCCAAGTCTCCTACTAGCTTGAGAATGATCCAAGAAGATGAGTAAGGTTGGAGTAAGTTTTTAGAGTAAAAATGGAGTAGATGAAGATGAAAATTTTTGGCTAATGGAGGGGGTAAGTGTTCGGCCAAGGGGAGGGAAGAAGCGAGGGTTTGGTAAGCTTTGAGTGAAGTGATTAGATGAAAAGGAAAATGGGATAAAAAACTTCCTTTGGTGTGCAAAAGTCAACAATTGAATAGTAGCACATTAGTGCTCTTAATTGAAATTAATTCAACTCACTCACCTCTAATCTCTCAATTAACTTTTCTTAGTCTAAAATTGATCATCCTTAATTCTCTAAAATCACTGCACTCTCGGACCAAATATTGTCTCGAAAACGTGTTTTCACTAATTCTTACTAATCGACCGATAGAAAAATTAACTTTAAGGACAAATGTATTAAAATATAACTTGAGACAATGTACCATACAAATGCAATTAAAATGAATGAAATAAATTAATTGGAGCAAATGAATAAATAAATAATTAGATAAACCAGTGAAAGAAATAAATGTATGTAAATAAAATAAAATAAAATAAAGATTCGGGTCCTCACATCCTTCCCCCCTTAAAAGAATTTCGTTCTCGAAATTCATACATTGATTTACAAATATCCCTGGATATTTCTTTCGAATCTCCACTTCCACTTTTCAAATCGCTTCCTTAATTCCACGATTTCTCCATAAAATTTTCACTAGAGGGATTTGCTTGCGTTTTAACTCCTTCACTTTTTGATCTAAGAGCTTTACCGGCCTTTCCTTATATGACAAATTCTCATCAATTTTTACTTCCTCCGGTCGTAACACATGAGATGGGTCGGGATGATATTTCTTAAACATAGAGACATAGAAGACATCAGGAATTCTAGATAAGGTCAAAGGTAATTCCAACTTGTAAGCCATGTTTCCTACGCGTTGGATGACTTTATAGGGCCCTACAAATATCGGTTGTAACTTCTTTTTTTTTCCCACCATTAAGCTTGCTTTCAAAGGTGTAATATTAAGAAACACTTTATCTCTAATCTCAAATTTCAAATCTTTTCTTCGATTATCCGCATAGTTTTTTTAGCGGCTTTGAGCCGTTTAGATCTTCTGACGTATTAATTTCACCTTCTCAAAAGCTTCCTCAATCCCAGGCATGGTAGTCGGATCCAAAATCATCTTTTCTCCAATTTCGTTCCAATGAATCGGAAATCGACACTTTCGACCATTTGTATTGAGCCATTTGTAAGGAGCAATTTGTATTGAGGCATGAAACTTTTGTTATAAGTAAATTTCACCAATGTAAAGTACTGACTCCAATATTTTCCAAAATCCAAAATACAAGACCTCAACATGTCCTTAAGGGTTTGAATTGTCCTTTCAGATTGTTCATCGATCTGCGGGTGGTAGGTGGTACTAAAATTCAGCTTAGTCCCTAAACTCTCTTGCATTTTTTACTGCAATCGAGACACAAACCTAGGGTCCCAGTCTGATACTATACTCACTGGTATCCCATGCAACTTTATAATTTCGTTCAAATACAACTTAACCAAATTTTTCAATGAGTATTTCATACTAATTGGCAAAAAGTGAGCAGACTTGGTCAACCGATCCACTATCACCCAAGTAGCGTCGTGCCCCCTCTGAGTCCTTAGTTGTTCTGATACGAAATCCATTATGATATTCTCCTACTTTCACTCGAGTACCTCCAATAGCTGTAATAATCTAGACGGCTTCTGATACTCGGCCTTAACTTGTTGGCAAGTGAGACAAGTTTGAATAAATTAGGCAATTTCTCTTTTCATATTTTTCCACCAATAGAGACTCTTCAAATCCTGATACATCTTATTACCTCCAGGGTACTTAGAACGGTGAATTTTGTTTCTTTAGACCTTCATCTTTTGGCACCACTAGGCGATTTCTAAATTTCAACACTCTATCGGTCCCCATATTGAAGTCGGACTTTTCTCCTTTTGAACTTTCTCAATCCATTTTTGCACTTCGGGTCCCCTTTTGAGCTTCTTTGATTCGATCTATTAAGGTAGATTTCACAGTAATATTCCCAAAAATTACCCTTTGTGACTCAAGATGCGGGTTCCAAACACTAACTTCCTCTAACATGTGTCATTCTCTCACCATTAAATTGGCCACTTGCACCTTACGACTTAGGGCATCTGCCACTACATTACCTTTTCTAAGGTGGTAGTTAAGCGTACAGTCGTAATCTTTCAAAAATTTTACCCATCTACATTATCTCAAATTCAACTCCTTCTAGGAGAATAAATACTTAAAACTCTTATGGTCGATGAAAATCTTGAAAGTCACTCTATATAGATAATGCCTCCACTTAGAAACAGTTTCTACCTTAACTGGATCCATAGTGATCTCTTCCTTCATTATTAGCCACAAACAAAGAATTCTTGCTCAAATTCAAGAACAAGATATAGAAATTGAATCACGGATAGGGGTTTAATTCCAACCAAACACAAATGTGTAATATTACTAATCAAAACATCAGGCACTACGTTCACTTTTTCTAATGGAGATACAACATATCTATAAATCTATAAATCTTTCACTACACATAGTTTAATAAACACAGTTATTTCAAGTAAAACATCACTAATTGCTAAGTTAACTACTACAGCAGTTTCACCCTCACGAAATTCATTTATCTTGAGCAATTCCTCACTTGATGTCCAAGTTGACCGCATTTGAAACATGCACCAGTTTTTGAATAACATATCCCCATGTAAATTTTGTAACAGGTTTCACACTTAGCAACTACGCATCTCTTCTTGAAGTATCCATTCTTTCTTTTCCCTTTCCCTTTATCCTTCATAGCGAGTTCATCACCAGTAATTGCTTTACGTTTCCCTTTAGTATCATGGGAACTTCCTTCACCCCTTTTAACTTGATTATTAAGAATGTCTTAAGATGCTACTCGATTAGGCGAATGCACTAATTCAAATTTATCCCACACCTCTTCCGGGATCCCTTTGTATTTTTTTTCCAATTCCACGTTTTTGTGTAGCAATTCAATTTTCTCCGCATGTTCTTACTTCCATCGTCTTTCCCAGTAGTCAGCCAATTTTTTTTAGAATTCTATCTCATTTTAAAAAATATCTATTTTCTTATGCATATCTCCTAAATTTGTCATCTCACTGATTTACTTAAATCAAATGCTAGCCTATCAGGCAAATCAAATGATCAAAATGAGTAACTATTCATAATTGGAAACTCTGACCATATTACTCTTCTGTTCTTTTGCTTACAGGTTATCCAAAAAATATAAATTTCAACTATTCTTTACTTGATATAGAGGAGTTCTTTGGTCTTTCCACAAAGATTACTATCATCACTTATGCACATAACAAAATACGGAATCATATTTCTTAATATAAAAGTTTCACACTCTAGCTCACACTCCAATACTTATTTACAAAGTTGTTCAAGAAGAATTCATAATCTCTTACTCTCACTAGTGCCTTATACTATTCTCTCTTCTTTTCTAAGTCCCAAGTTGGTTAACAGGTCCTGAACCTTAATGATCAGTTAACTGTGATAAAATATCGATCCCTTCCACTTTTTCGACCGTCTATAATTCTAATATATTTCTAAAGGGATGAACATAAAATAAATATGCATAAATAAAATTTAAAGTGACGATTTAAATATGTAAGACAAAAAATAAATATGTGAGACATAAAATAATTACAAACATGCACAACTCATAGCGTAAATTAAAAGTCATAGAATAACAAAGTCAAGCACATCATATATAACATTCAAGTGTTTCAAAAGATAAGTAGTATAATTAAACAAAATAGAATGGTCTTAGAACAAACACCACATCAACTATCCTTGACAAAAACTACTAAAATAGAAAAACTACTAGCTTAGTGATTGGTAGAGCCAGAAGTCTCGACTACTTCAGTAGGTTCAGCCTCGCCTTCAGCACTAGGGGTTATGTTCTCCTATCCCTCATCGAGTATCTTGCCATCCACTACTTGTTCAACCAAGGTCACACACTCAACCATCATACCCTCTGTTCGGTCCCTTACTTCTTGTACCACCCTAACAAGTCGACAATTAGCCTCTGGAAGCTGCTCACGAAGGGCCTCTACTCTACTTTACTCTTCGAGTACATTCGTCTCCAGCTCATGAATCCTAGCGGTCCGGGTGTCCATAGTCGCCCTCAACTCTCGATTGTTCTCTTGAGCTATCTATTCGCATTAGATAACTGCCTCCAATCATCGATTACCGATAGCACCTCATAGTCAGGGTATGAATAAGTCCTCCAACAATCGCAAGAAGGCCTAGTTCAACGAATAGGATTCCACTACCAAAGAGGGGCCCTAGGCCTCTCTCGATAACGAATCACTAGGAGAGGTCCCTCGATCCTATCACTGTCGCTGCCACTGTCCATATCTTACAATAACCCACAAATCTAAAGGTTAGGTTCTTAAAATCACTAATGCCATTCAAAAGTTTAACTTAAAGTTTATCACAGATTTCTATGACCAAAAGTTCACGTCTAAGAATTCCTAACCCTATTCTAGGTATTTCAAACCTAGCGCTCTGATACCAAGTGTGATACCCCCACCTCTTCCTAGGGTATCAACGAAATGCCTGCCCAATTCTCGTCAGGATTCACGCACCCATTCAAGTTTTATAGTGATCTACAAGTCAATCATAAATTTAGAATTAAAGAAATACTGCAATTATACGAGCCAAACTCTTTTAAAACTACCATTTACAATTATAATCTAAAACCCCCAAGTATACCATTTATAATTATAATCTAAAACCCCCCAAGTATAACAAAATTTACACTCCAAATGTCTCCAATAACATACAAAAGGTTCACTAGCTTCCACCAAAAGTCGCTAGTCTAGAATCCCCAACTTCCAAAGCCTGTCAAGGAAAATAAACTTAAAGGGATGAACTAACGCTCAATGAGGGCAAGAAAATCAAGCAAGCAAACAAGTGGCACCAATTAAATCAAATATCACACTTAACAGCGGCTTAACATGAAATTTCATTTAAGTGCTCAAATAAAAAATAAAACATAAGTAGAAGGATACAGAACCTCTCAGGAGTTATTTCCACGTCTCGACCGATTCAAACCATTTTTAGTTGACCCTCCATTAACTCAAGTAGCAACATATCCGTAGAACTTCACTTACTTCCTCCATCCATCATAACACCCTCTTAGATCCGAAACTAAACAAGTATGAGATGACAATACTAATCGAGTATGCCAAGTAAAATCTCAAAAGATCAAACTATAAAATTTTCCATGGTTCACCAAACTTCTCGACCAAGCCCTTGCCGGCTTGAGTTACGAGGTTAGCAAATGGATTGGAGTGTCCCCCCAAGTATAATTGGTCGACGAGACAACACTCCAATCGACTTAAAATCGATCATAGCATTGAGTCGGTATGAGAGGCACCTCCCACCCGAATACGACGTAGTACATGCTGCCGCTCAGTGCTCACAAGTTAAACATGTTCGAGTACAAGTGGAAGTCACAAATATTCATGTAACAAGTAACAATTTATCAAGAAAGAGAGAGGATGAGGGTGGTAAAGTACACTCTCGTCTCGACAAGTTCACGAATCATATAGCACTTTTACAATTATCATTTCAATAATAGTAACATGAAGCATGCACTTGACACTCATCAAAAGTCAAGGGCAAAGCAAGAACAAAAGTAAGAGGCCAGACAAGCTCTTCGGTGTCCACATGACCACCTGAGACATGCACAATCACAGTTACCTAGGTATTCAACCAAGGCTAATAAGAAAAATATTCTCTTACTACCCACACTCAAAAGTCATAAGTTCAAGTCGAATTAAAAGAGACTTTCTCGCTTAATCTTTGAAATAATACTCAAGAAAAATTTAAAAGTCGTTTTCGAATCAAGTCGTAGCAAGAAATCTCGATTTTAAAAAAGAAAATACTATGCTATCAAGAAAAGAAAAAATAGTTTTCATATCCTAAAACTTCGAATCCTATGCCCAAATTTTAGAATATAAAGAAGCGTTCACGTTTTCTAAACTTATGGAGTCAAAATCCATCAAAACGCTACTTATTTTCATAGTAAATGTTGAAGTTAAAAGTTCCAAGTTTCAAATAGAAAACTAGTGAAATTTCTCAAGAGTTACTCTAGTTAAAATGCTATATTTTATGCTCCATTTTATGGAAACCAAGAGCATAAGACTAGGGGGCGAAATCTATTTCCCAAGTATGAAATGAGGTGCAAATAACCAAGAAAGTTAGACTTGAAACCTAGAAAATGTTTCCAAGTGACTTTGGAGTGTTGTCACTTTACAAGGAAAAATTCAGTTTTGGCAATTTTCTTTGAAAAATCATAACTTACGTTTCATATGTCCAAAATTTGCAAATCTTAAACTGTTGTAAAATAAACTCAATGAACTGAAACTCTTTAGAAGAAACTTTTTCCAGATTCAAACCTAAAATTAGTCAAATCTTAGCTCCAAATCACTGTTTCAGTAAGAACAGAGTAAAACAGTATTGAATTTCAATGAACTTTGAAAATTTGGTAAAATTCAAAGGAATCGAACTAGCCCTTGAAATTTATACCACTGAAGAACTCCAAATCTAGTTTGAAAAGCAATAAACAGGACTCAATTTGGATTTTTTTACACCAAAATACAACAGTTTTATGAAACCTGGTTTTTGAAACCGGGTTCACGAAATTCTAGCTTTGGAACATCCAACACAGTTTCAAAATCGGATCATATCTAAGGCTACACAAGTACAAAATAGCGTGGTTTACGGATTTGAAAACTAGATTCAAAATTATAAAAGTTACAAGAAGAAACTGTCTTCAAATTTGTTTTGTAAGATGAGTGAAAATGAGTTACAAACTGCAGCAGTGCTTGTTTCTTGGTTAAAACAGTGAGGAAAAATAGTCAACTTTGCCAGTTCACTGCGGGTCATAGAAAACGACCTAGCAGGTGCATTTTATACCGTTGGAAAGCCTTCAAAGTCTAGTTTCATATGCCTCAAACGGAACTTGATTTCAACTCCTGTACGAAAAATTATGGGCTGTTGAGTGCACACTGGGCGGGGGTAAGTGTTCGGAGGGCTAATGGAGGGGGTATAATGGAGGGGGTAAGTGTTTGGCCAAGAAAAGGGAAGAAGAGAGGGTTTGGTGAGCTTTGAGTGAAGTGATTGGATGAAAAGGAAGATGGGACATAAAGCTACTTTTGTGTGCAAAAGTCAACAATTGAATAGTGGCCCATTAGTGCTCCTAATTGAGCTTAATTCAATTCACTCACCTCTAATCTCTCAATTAACTTTTCTTAGTCTGAATTTGATCATCTTTAATTCTCCAAAACCACTACACTCTCGGACCAAATATTATCTCGAAAATTGTGTTTTCATTAATTCTTACTAATTGAGCGATAGAAAAATTAATTTTAAGGACAAATGTATTAAAATATAACTTGAGACAATTTACCATGCAAATGCAATTAAAATGAATGAAATAAATTAATTGGAGCAAATGAATAAATAAATACTTAGATAAACCACTGAAATAAATAAATTAAAAAAAAATAAAATAAAATAATAGATCCTCACAGACATGTGTATATATATGTTAAGAGATCTTCATGTTCCAAAATTACCTCGCGTCAATATACCTTAGAGACTAGATGTTGTGTGTGCCTGTGTATGTGTACACACACACATGTATATATAAGTGTGCGTGTGCATATATTCAACATATATGTACATACACATACACACACATGTACACACAATACATACATATATACATGTATGTATTGTGTGTACAGGTGTATGTGTGTGTGTACATATTTGTTTGTTATAGATCTTATAAAATATAAATTGATAAAAGTGAAGAACTAAGAAAGTAGAGAGAAGGAGAACAGAGAGAAAATTTATTTCATTCAACTGCCCTTCTAAAGATTACAAATGAAGCTTGTAAGATCTCTATTTATTGATGTTACAAGGTGAAAGAAACCTGTACCAACACTAATATGGAAACATGAATTGAATAGTTCCACAATGAACTAATAAATTATGAGAAAATAGATGAATGTACTAATGAATCTTTTAGGGGATGAATGTTCCAATGTACCTCTTGAGGAGATGTATGAACTTCTACACTTATTATTTATTAATTTCAATGCCAAAATTTATCAACTAATCAAATCTATAATTCTTGTCTTTTTTCATAACTTCAAAAAGCTTTTATTATATGTAAAAGTATTACCAACTACTATTTTTCTTCGATTTCAAATTCTTACTGAAGTAACAAAATTATTACACTTTTCATAATTTCATTCTCTTCAGGAGTATGCTGTTCAAGAGCTAGAATTTTGTCACTAGTAATTTCTTGGAGTCATTGATTAATCTTGGACTTCACTATTTTGTCATTAACAATTCTCTTTTCTTTTGAAAATTTTCATTTTTAGAACTAGGAGCTCTACTACATTTTAGGCATGTTTTAAACTTATTAGCACTTGCAAGTTGTCATTTAAGAACATCAATTTTAATGGAAACATTTCAGTAGGATTATGTGATTTAGTAAATCTTCTGGGATCAACAAATGCACGTGACAATTGAGTTGCAATTTTTTTTGCAAATAAATAATCCTTTGAACTTCAAGTTCACATCTTTTTGTACAAGATTCTAGAAAATCCAATGATGTTTTTGAAGTGAGTTCATTTTTTCAGTTGATCTTTTCCTCTCCCAATATCAAATCAAATATTTATAGATTTTGATTTAATCAAATCAAGTTTAGTCAAATCAAATATTTACAATTATGATAAAATTAGATATGCCAAGATAGGGCATTCATGAATACCCTAACTTTATCATACGTCATTCTCTCTTAAATCTCTAAAGAGTTAGACCACAAGTTAAGGGATCTTCAAGTTCCAAAGTAACCTCGCGTCAACATGCCTTGGAGACAAGATATGTGTGTGTGCATGTATTTGTGTATACACATACACACATACATACATACATATAGACATATATATATGTATGTGTGTGTGCATGCACACACGTATGCACATATTTAAATATATATACATATAAATATACATACACATAAATATACATATGTATACATAAACATGCATACATACATACATATATATATAGACATGTGTATATATATGTGTGTGTTTCTTTGTTATAAAACTAATGGAATATAAATTGATAAAAATGAAGAATTAAGAAAGTATAGAGAAGGAGATTAGAGAGAATATTTCTTTCATTCAACTGTTCTTCTAAAGGTTACAAATGAGGCTTATATGTCCTCTATTTATCGATGTTACAAGGTGAAAGGGACATGTACCAACATTAATTTGGAAACATAAATTTAGTAGTTCCGTAATGAACTAACAAATTATGACAAAGTAGATGAATAATAAATCTTTTAGGGGATGAATGTTTCAATGTATCTCTTGAGGAGATGTATGGATGCCTACACTTATGATTTAGTAATTTCTATGCCAAAATTCATCAACCAACCTAAGCTTATAATTCTTGTCTTTTTTCATAATATCAAAAGCTATGTTATATGTAAAAGTATTGCCAACAATTATTTTTCTTCGGTTGCAACTTTTTCTTATAGCAACAAAATTCATTAAAATTTTCATAATTTCTTTCTCTTCATAAGTATGCCATTCAAGAGCTGGCTCTTTAAGAGCTAGAAATTTTTCACTAGTAATTTCTTGGATTCAGTGATTAATCTTTGACTTCACTATTTTGCCATTAACTAATTCTCTTTTCTTTTGGAAATTTTTATCTTTAGAACTAGGAGGTCTACTACATTTTAGACGTGCTTTAAACTCGTTAGCATTTGCAAGTTGTCCTTTAGGAACATCAATTTTAATGGGAACATTTTTAGTAGGATTATATGATTTAGTAAATCTTATGGTATCAGTAAATGCACACGGCAATTGATTTGCATTTTGTTTCAAATGAATAATCCTTTGAGCTTCGATTTCACATTTTTTTGTACGGGAATCTAGAAAATCCAATGGTGTTTTTCAAGTGATTTCATTTTTTAGTTGATCTTTTCCTCTCCTGATGTCAGGAAATATGATTCATTAAAATGACAAATTGCAAATCTCTTAGTAAACAAATCACCAATTGAACAAAACCAGGCTGGCATAAAACATACATCGTGAGAATTAGGGCTACTGACGGCTCCGAAAATTTAGGAACGCACGAGTCTCTTGCGAAGCACGTCGGTGCATGGCGGGCTGGGGGCCGTCGGCGAAGCCCCCGGATGGCGGGGCTCCCTCCTTCGCAGCAGTAATTTCGTCGACGGTAGGGGCTGAACCGGTGGCGCTTGGGGAAGTGTCATCGTTCAGGGGAGAGCCGGCTCTCCGCATCTCCCGGCAGGACATCTCGAAGCTTGCTGCACCTTTCAAGAACTCTCTGGTTGGGCGGTTTCCGTTCAGCAGACCTGCGTTGGAGCACATCAGAAAATTCATTGTCTCTCTCGGTTTACGAGGGGGACTGCCCTGTAGGCTTGTTGGACGCCAAACACGTCCTCCTCAGACCAGCCTTGGAGGAAGATTATACCCGCCTGTTTGCCCGCCGGATCTGGTATATTCAGAGTTCTCCAATGTCCATATCTAAGTGGACAATCGACTTCAAAGCAGACCAGGAACTAGCCGTCGCTCCGGTGTGGGTGTCCTTCCCAGAGCTACCGCTCCCCTTCTTCCAGAGGTTTCAACTTCTGCAGTTGGCTGCGACGTTGGGGCGTCCTCTGAGAATTGATGCAGCCACCAACGACCTCAGGCGCCCTTCGGTAGCTCGAGTTCTGGTGGAGGCAGACATTGCCAAAGTGCCGGCGAAGCGGGTGTGGATTGGGGATGACCAATATGGTTTCTGGCAGCCGGTGGAGTGGGAACACTTTCCGGTATATTGCGCCCACTGCCGCTCTTTCGGCCACCAGGAAGCGGCTTGCTTCAGGAAGAATCCGGCTTTGCGTCCACAGCGCCAGCAACGTCGAGGGGAAGCACCTAACCCCAAGGAAAAGGGAACTGCCCTGGCCCTCGCCCATGGCTCTGGGTTGGCGCCGCTGATTGGCCACGGCGGCGTGGAAAGGATTGAAGACCCTCTTCCGGTGGTGCCCCCCCCCGACTCTCCAGCAGGCTGTCGCTGGGCTTGGCCTGGAGCAGGCAGCGCCAAATGCAGAAACTCTCGGGCAGGAGGACAACGTACTGGCGGAAGACGCATTGGCAGCGCCACCTGCTGCATGGGCACAGGCAGGCGCCATGGTGGAAGCGACACTAGCCGGAAAAGGTGCAGAGGGGGTCCATGGCAGAACGGTGGCTGAGGCTACTGCTCCACCCGAGCCCACGGAAGGATCGCCCAGGGAGATGCCTTCAACGCTGCTGCCAAACCTGATGCTACAGGACAGGAATCAACCACAGGTGGAGGAGTCCGCAGGGGTGCTTGTTGGCAGCTTGGTGATTGACATAACGGGCACAGGCGACGATGTCCCGGTGGTTCAGACGACGATGTCCTCAGTGAGCGCGTCATTCGGAGGGGGGGTCAAACCGCTTTGCAGCTCTTCAAGGCATGGATGAGGAGGAGTCGGATGGAGGGTCGTCAAGGTCACCCCCGCGCATCTTGCGCAGACGGGACTTGCCACGGCGATTGTCAGCAGACAACCTGGGGGAACTGGTCTCCACTAGGCAGCAGCTAGTGGAAGCCCACAAGGAGTTGAACCGCAGATGGAACTTACTCACTGCAGCGGGAGGGGGGTCACAAGGCGAGGAATACGGCGCAACTGAGTCAGGAGAGGGCTCGCCAAGTAACAGGGGGAGGCGTAGAGGCCGCCCCCGTAAGGGTGCCACCACGAAGCAGGTAATGATAGTTTCTCAAACTTCTTATTCCCTCCGTTCTAATGTTAAACCCAATTAGCATTTTGTGTTGGAATATTCGGGGTGCTTCCCGCGTGGACTCTCTTCGATATGTGGGGAAAATTTGTCGAGAAAATTCGGTCCGCCTTCTGGCGTTACTTGAACCGATGTCGGACATTGGGCAGTTGGAGATTGTCCGTCGCAGACTCAACTTTGAGCATGCGGCTAGCTTTATTGATCGGAAGATTTGGCTTCTATGGGATTCGAGTCTAAGTCTTGCTTGTGTGGAATGTGCGGAGCAACTGGTGCATGTAACGACCTCCTTTGGGTCGGACGTAGCTATCGCTGTATCCTTTGTTTACGCGAAATGCACCAGGGTGGCGAGGCGGCCCCTCTGGGAGGCCCTAGAAGGCATAGGGGAGGCTATGGTTCTTCCATGGATGGCAATTGGGGATTTTAATGTCATCTCCTCGGCGGAGGAGAGATCGGGGGGGTCCCCTCCCAATCCGCGCAACATGGAGGAGTTCAATACCTCAATGTTTAGGTGTGGCCTAGCCGCAATGGATTTCGATGGGCCACAGTTCACTTGGACAAATGGCTCGGTCTGGCAGCGTTTGGACCGTGCCTTGACCAATGTCAAATGGGCATTGGCGTACCCGATTTCCAGGGTCTCTCATCTAACAAGGGGGCGGTCTGACCATGCACCCCTGATGGTGAAATGCGCCCCAAGAATGGGATCTCCACGTTCCTTTCGGTTTCTTAATGTTTGGGCCCGACATCCTGGTTTCTTGCCTATGGTTCAAGAGGTCTGGAAAAGGGAGGTGGCAGGGGTGGGAATGAATCGCTTTTTCAATAAACTAGTTAAGGTGAAGGAGGAGCTGCGGATCTGGAATCGAGAAACTTTCGGTGACATTCCCACCCGAGTTAAGATAGCCGAGAGCAATTACAGGTTGCGGGAGGCGGAGTATGATCGGAGTCGGGACGAGGTCGCTAGATCTCTCCTTCACGAGGCTCGGGCTACATATAACAGGGAGCTGGCAATCGAATGTGAGTTCTGGAAGCAAAAGGCGGCACTGAGGTGGCTGCGAGATGGGGACGCTAACACGTCCTTCTTTCACTCGGTGGTCCGTCAGCGCCGGAATTCAAACTTTATTGCGCGAATTAAGGATGCGGAGGGCCGATGGCTCGACGCGGCGCAGGACATTAAAACTTCTGCAACAGAATTCTACGCAGACTTATTTACGTCGGAGTCAACAGTTAGAGGGGGTTTTCCGGATCTTCCTTTTGCAATTCCATCGGTGGGTAGTGTGCAAAATGACAAGATACGAGAAGTGCCTTCCGCTGAGGAGATCAGAGAGGTGGTCTTCTCGATGGATTTGAACAGCGCCCCCGGTCCTGATGGCTTTGGCGTGGGATTCTATCAAAAGTGTTGGGAGATTATCAAAGACGACCTAGTGGAGTCAATACATGATTTCTTCAGAGGGGTGAGCCAGCCACAGGGTTGGTCTAGTTCGGTTATAGTGCTAGTGCCAAAGGTAGAGGGTGCATGTCAGTGGCGAGACTTCAGGCCTATTAGTCTATGCAACGTTAATTCCAAAATCATCTCGAAGATCTTGGCATCCAGACTAAATGGAATTCTTCCAGACATCATCTCACCGTGGCAGACGGGGTTTGTCCCAGGGCGTGGTATCTCAGATAATATTTTGTTGGCCCAGGAGATGACCCAAGACCTGGACAGACGGCTGAAAGATCCGAACCTGATTCTAAATTTGGATATGGAGAAGGCGTACGATCGGGTAGAGTGGTCTTTTCTGCTTTTCATGCTTCGTCAATTTGGGTTCCAGGAGCAAGTCGTAGATTTGTGCTTCCGGACTTTTTCCAACTCGTGGTTCTCGGTACTTATTAATGGCGAGCCGGCAGGATATTTTAAGTCATCTAGGGGGGTAAGATAAGGGGACCCGCTATCTCCAGCGTTATTCCTATTTGTGGCTGAGTTTTTAGGACGAGGGATTCATGATTTATTCTTGGCGAGTGAGTCTAGATTTTTTGTCTCGGCGGGCTCCCGGGTGCCCTACTTAGCATTTGCGGATGACATCATGATTTTCACGCGGTGTTCAAGTGACGCGTTGACGGCGATTAAGCTCTTCTTAGAGCAATATCAAGCCTGGTTAGGTCAGAAAGTGAATATCGGCAAGAGCTCCTTTTGTCCGGCATCAGGGGCATCTCCGGAGCAGTTGCAGTTGGTGCTTTCCACTCTCGGATTTCGAGAACAAAGACTGCCTATCAGATACCTCGGGGTCCCGCTGACAAAGGGGCGGGTGACAAAGACTGTTCCACTGGAGCTCCAAGCTTTTATCCACAGGGGGCAAAATTGTTCTCATCAGGCATGTGCTTAGCTCTATTCCGCTTCATCTACTTCAGGTACTGCAGCCTCCAAATGCGGTTCTGGTAGCTCTAGGCAGGATCTGTAACGCTTTCCAATGGGACCGCAACACTACGGAAAAGCGGGTGCACTGGACGGCTTGGGAGAAAGTCTGCTTCCCGGTTGAAGAAGGGGGATTAGGCATGCGGGCTTTCGGAGATGTCTTACGGGTGTTTTCTTGCAAACTATAGTGGAAGCTACGGAGGAGGGACTCGGCCTGGGCAGAGTTTATGCATTGCAAGTATATTAGAGGGGTGCACCCGGTGCTAGCTCGGGTAGACCGTCCGCCAGCATCCTGGAGGCGGTTGTTGGAGATTCGGGATTTCGCTGAGGGCCGGATTCGGTGGTGTTTGGGCAAAGGCTTGATTGATTTCTGGCAGGATCGCTGGTATACAGCTTTACCCCTGGCCCAGCTCCTGGGTTTGTCCAACACGCCAGATGTGTTAGTCGGAGAGCTGTACCTGCAGAGTGGGTGGGATGTCGCCCGTCTCAAGAGCTGGCTTCCAGAACATTATGTGGCACGGATCTTGGAGCTCCAAATCTTCCCTGACTTAAAGGACCACATGGTTTGGGAGGGATCGCCGTCGGGAGAATTTTCGGTCTCGTCGACAATGGAGGCACTTCGGCAAAAGAGGAGTACGACTATGGTTAGCAGGTACATCTGGGGCACTGCTTTGCCAAAGAAGATCTCATTTTTTGTTTGGCGATTGGTGAGGCAGTGGGTTCCCTTGGACGAACAACTGCAACGGAAGGGCGTTCACCTGGGGTCTAGGTGCTCTTGCTGCGAAGGGGCTAGCGAGACAGTTGGGCATTTGTTTGTGTCGGGCCCGGTGGCCGAAAGTGTCTGGGGGCATTTGTTCCAACAGTTTGGAATCACGCGAGAGGGGATACAAGGGGTGCCCTCGCTGCTTATGGCTTGGTTCCTCTCTCACCGGCTGGTCGGAGCAGACCATATTCGGGCTCTTATTCCGAGTGTGACCCTCTGGTTCATGTGGCGCGCTAGGAATCAGTCAAGGTTCGAGGGGGCGAAGATGCATGCAGATCGTATTTTAAGGGAGGTAGGGAATCTCATTGAACAGTTAGGGGAGGCACATAAATTAGGGAAGGCATTCCTGGGAGATGGCGATTGTGTATGGGCTAGAGGGAGAAGTATACCGGGAAGGAGACGCCGCCCCCGGTTGGTGGTATGGGCCAAACCCCCTAGTCATTGCCTAAAGCTAAACACGGATGCCAGCATCACTGCTGCTGGGGGTGTTTGGGGGAGGCGTGGTCCGGTCCAGCGCAAGGAAGGTGATATTTGCTTTTTACAAGGAGTTTGGGGAGGTCCACAGTGTGGTTCATGCAGAGGCATTAGCGCTTCTTACGGTATTGCTGCATTGCCAGGAGCGGCGGTTAGCGGGGGTTAAAGCAGAAAGCGACTCGAAATCTCTCGTTCGGATGATCTCCTCTAGAGCTTTGGCGAGCTGGCCGCTCTGCAACGTTCTCAGGAAGATTCGGGCATTCCTCCGCGAGATGGGGGCGCCGTTGAGTCATATTTACCGCCAGGCTAATATGGTCGCCGATGCGCTTGCTTCGGCGCAATTGGGTCAGGAGTCCCTGTTTACGGGGGAGGAATCACTTCCGCGGCGGATTAAGGCGCTGATAAGTCTAGACAGCCAAGCAATTCCTTATGTTAGGCTGTAGTTGTCTTATGTACTCTTTGCAGTTTTGTCGTTTTGAATAAAAGTTTGTTTCTTAAAAAAAAAAAAATCACCAATTGATTGTTCGACATATTTGATAATAGAAAGTGATTCATACCTGACATAGATTTCCAACCTTCTTTGGGGGCTTATTTTAGTATGTTGGAGTAGTGCAATTGGAACATAAATTGTATGTAAAAACATTCTTAAATGAGAAATATTGGGCTCATAACCAAAATCTAATTGCAAAGAGGTATGTATGATAACTTATCAACCTTATTTTTACAATTATTGTTACATGTAATATAGAATATCCCCAAGCAAGTGATGGAGGTAACTTAGGCTTCATTAGTAATAGTCTAGTAATTGATTCAACTATTTAATAAATAATATGACTAGGCCATTTTGTATGTGAATATGAGATGAAGGATGTTCAACACTTATTTTAATGAACATGCAATAATCATCAAAAGCATAAGACACACATTCACTGGCATGGTGTAGACGAATTCTCTTAATTGGATAATCAGAAAATTGTCCTCTCAATTTAAGTATTTGAGCAAGTAATTTTTCAAATACTAGGTTGCGAGTTGATAATAAACATAAATGTGACAATCTTGTAAATATATCAATTATCATCATAAAATATCTAAATAATCCACATGGTAGACTAATAGGCTCATATATACCACCATGAATTCAGTCAAGAAAAGTAGGGAATTCAGTTTCCACTCTAGCTAGTGATAGTCTCACAATTAATTTTCTTTGAAAGCTAACAACACATAAAAATTTGTTGAATAACCATGTGAATTCTCCATTATTATTCTTGTCTTTATTGACCCAGGATGTTTAGGGCTAATACAGATCGAGAACCCCCATGTTCAGGAATTCTCGTCTATATTGCTAATAGATTAGGGTAGATTTCAATATTTTTATTTATTTTAATTAGCAATAGTAGTTTTAGTGTTAACTGTGCCAATAAAGATCTTCAACACGTCCATACACATAGTTGACTTGTTTAGGATTTTACACATTATTTTAGTTCCTTTGTAGATATCTGATATAGTCTATAAATATGCATATTTAAGGTATTCTAATTAGACTTTTCTCCAATTAAATTATATATCTTTGATTGGTTTTACCAATTATTGAGATTTGTCACTTGTTTTTATGAATTGTTGATTCATTTGTGAGATTCGTTTGTGTAATGTTTCTCCTTTGGAGGGTGTTCACAAATCCCTTCTTCATCTATGCTTTCGCTACCACAGCATGTGGTATTTGGGCAAGCTTTTCCTATGATGACCATTGGTGCACTTTGCCCTAGCCTTGAATGCTTCGACGCTTGTTTAAATCATCTTGACGCTTGTTGTGATCATATGAAATGGCTTCTTCATAATCTATATCGGGGACTTGAAGCACAAGATTACTTTAAGAGATCTACATGCTATGGCTGTGCAGTCAGGAGATTTGCTCTTGATGACTCTGATGATCGTGTAGTGCTTCCACACTTTCATAGTTATCAAATCTATTATGAGTTGACATCTGATCAGTCAATATCAACATCAGATCCATGAAATTAAATCACCAATTGATGTAATAAAATCTGAACATATTAAAGAATCGAAGCCCAAGATCAACATTGAGGAATATATCTGCGAGGTCAAGGTCGAGGAGGAGGAATTTGTTTGTGATCCAAACAAAGAGGAAGAAACCGATAATATTTTGGACTCTTCAATGATAGATAAAGACATTTGTAATTCTTTGGCCATGGAGTCTAAAGGGTTGGAAGAATTTCAAGGTTTGCAGGTTGAAGAAATCTTTGCAGATAATTTACCAACAAATCCATCCTCACTGGATTCATTGCCAGTTAAATTTGTGAATCCTGTTGTTGTTTAGAATCACAAGAATTTTGATTTTGGTAAGGAAATTATGTTTTACAAATTTTCTCAAGTTGAAGAATATTTTCCTATGAAGGCCAAGAAAGTTGAGCTTATCGGGAAAAAAATTATAAAATTTGTCTTAACAAAGGAGGCTGGTGAATTTGTGGGTTTAGAGATCTTCCCAGGAGCACATGCAGTTCCTTATGTCCATGAATGGATACAAGGTTCCATCGCAAGCATCAACCCTACAAAATTCGTGGAAGAATTGTGGTTACTTCTTCTCATAGTTCCTATATCAAACTTCTCCGTGAAATTCAGGGATGAGTTCTTTTTAAGTTGGGGAATCTAATACAAAAGGAGGACCCTTGAGCTCAGGAATTCTTATTTGTATTGCTAATAGATTGGGGTAGATTTCTATATTTTTATTTAATTTAGTAATATTAGTATTAATATTAAATGTGTCAATAAGGATCTTCAATATATCCAGATACATAGTTGAGTTTGTTTAGGAATTTATGTTTTATTTTCTTTCCTTTCGTAGTTTATCTAATATATCCTATAAATAGGCATATTTAGGGTATTATAATCAGATTTTTCTCGAATTAAATTATATATCTTTGGTTGGATTTACCAATTGTTGAGAGATCTCTCATTTTTATGAATCTCTAATTCATGTTCGAGATTCGTTCGTGTAATGTTTCTCCTTTGAAGAGAGTTCGTGTAGCTTTTTCTATACCTATGTTTCTATAACCGCATCATAGACAATCATTGCCTAATTATAAAATCATTAGAATCTGTAAACTTTTGGTTTACTAGGTGATGTATTAATTTTTGTTTAATATAAGCCAAAAAAAGAGAAGGCAACTTTTCTTTTACACATTCTTGCCAAAAAAATGGTACTTGTAATCAATAGATATTCAATATTTGTCTCATTTATTATTTCGATATGATATCCATATCAGCTGATATTCTTAAACTAAATAAATTTCTTGGAAACTTAGCATTATTTATAACAAAATTCATTCCGTTAGAAGAAAATATAGTGGCTCTTTCGAAATTTTTGATCAATTTTGCACTACTATTTATAGTATTGACATGTTATTCTTGGTTTTGATGATCACAAAAGTTCGTTTATACAGACCAAGAAAGTGAACACTTTGATCAGGTCTGATGGAACAAGGAAAGCATATGTCTGATTGACTCCAGTCTACGATGCTTTGGATGTGGCAAACAAGATTGAAATAATATAAATGAATTTAGTAATTGTTTTGTTCCGATCAAAGATACTGTCTTTTAAGTGTGTCTTGTGTGTCATTCTTGGCACTTTGAAATGTTTATCTAACCTTCTTCGAAAACAAGTGTTTTTGTCTATCCAAGAATCAGGTTCGAATATGTCATCAAAAGCAAAACAACCAAAATGTGAAGCAAAAACAGGACAATCAGGTCGGACGGCCGAAAGGAATCTGTCGGACGTCCGAAAGGATGAAGAACATCAGGAAGGAAGCTCTGTCGGACGCTCATATGGGAGCATCGGACGTCCGGAAGGATCGGACGCACACCTCGGACGCATATCAACCAGATCGGACGTCCGAAAAATTCCAAGATAACTTGCTAGCTCTCGGCCCAAGGTCGGACGTTGTGCTGTCGGACGACAAAAAAACTCATCGGACGTCCGAACCTCAACTTGGCTATCATCGGACGATTGGTTCGGACGATGATTCGATCGTCGGACGTCCGACAGCCCCAACGGCTAGTTGACTCTTCAACTGCCTTCTATCCGTTGGAAGCATTGATGAAGCCCATTTCTGGTTCCCTTTAAAATCAAACTGGTCTGAACGAAGTAGGGACTTTTGCACACTTTGTTTACAAGTTCTCAAGAGATATTTTAGCTAGAAAATAGTCTCCAAAGCAGATTTGTTTTAAAGTGGTGTGAATTTCTGTTGAGCATTTCTTTTGTGGTTGAAAGAATCTTTAGTGTAGCTTTGTTGAGGGTTTTCTGAGTGATTGTAAAACTTCTTAGCTTGACTAAGTGCGGCTTAGGGCAAGGAGGAAGTGCTCCCTCCATTGTACATCTAGTTGATCTTCTTTCATCAAGGAGAAGTTGCTCTTCCTAGTGTTTGGTCTTCAAGTTTGAGGACAGCTTGGTAGACACTTGGTTTGATTCCCTATCTTACTTTTCTGTTTAATAAAATCTTCATTGCTTATCTATACTTGCTTCTCTGATCAATATTGCTATTGTCTTCTAATCTACTTGGTTGATCATTACTAAAAAGGAAGGTAAATTTTCATTAAAGAAAAAGTGCATAAACTTTGTTAAGATTTTAATCAACCCAATTCACCCCCCCTCTTGGTTGTCTGTGGGACTTACAATTGGTATCAGAGCTTGGTCTCCTTGAGATTAAGCTCTAACGGCTTGGAGTAAAGATGACAACCAGTCATGCTATGTTTGTTGAGGGGCAATCTGTTACTAGGCCTCCCATGTTCAGTGGCTCTAACTATGTTAGCTGGAAAGAACGGATGATTATCTTTTTGCAATCTATTGATATTGAACTATGGTTTATTGTGAGTGAAGGACCGCATGAAGCTAACTTTCTTGATGCAGATACAGGGTTGCTTCGGCCAAAAACAAGAGCTGAAATGAATGCTCAAGATAGGACTAACCTCACATTGAATGCCAAGGCCATGAATGTTATTTATAGTGCCCTAGATTCAAATGAATCAATCAGAGTAAAAGACTGCAAATCGGCTAAAGAAATGTGGGATAAACTAAGAGAAATCCATGAGGGTGGTGACAATGTGAAAGAACAGAAAAAAGCCATCTTGGTCACGAAATATGAATCATTTAAAATTGAACCTCTTGAGGATATTGACAAAATGTATTGCAGGTTCACTGACTTGATCAAAGATCTCGAGGCGTTGGGCAAAGAGTACACCTTGGGAGAGAAGAACAGGAAAATTCTCAATGCTTTGGGCAAAGAATGGGAAAATAAAGTGACTGCAATAGAGGAGGCTAAGGATTTAAGTTCTGTGCCTATTGAATCTATCATTAACTCACTAATCTCTTATGAGTTGAAACTGAAATCTAAAGTGCAGGAGGAAGAGGATGCTAGAGCAAAGAGAAACATTGCTCTAAAGACTACTCAAGGTGAAGATGATACAGCTCACTTGGATGATGAAGACTCAGATGGTGATGATAATGATCTTGCTCTCATCACCAGAGGCTTCAAGAGAATCTTGAATAAAAGAAAGTTTAGAAGGGGAGGACCTAGCAATCAATTCCAGAATCAGCCATCTATCACAAAGTACAAAGGAAAACAAGATTTCAACAAGAAACAGTTGGACAAATGCTTCGAATGTGGACAGCCTGGACACTATGCAAACGAATGCCCCATGAAGAAGATGAAAGATGGAAAAGCTGATCGGAAGCCAAGATTCAACAACTTTCAAATTACTTGTAATGAATGCAACTCCGAAGGGGAAGTTGAAGAAGAGGAAGAATCAGCTCAAATGGCCTTCATGGCTATTGGAAATAATGAGGTAACTTCCCCACACTCTCAATCTGAAAGTGATATTTGTTGAAAAACTGCATAATGCCTTGAAGGAATCTTATGATAAAAACAAGCAGTTAAAACAGAAAATGGCTTTTCTCATTCAAGAAAATGCAAGTCTTTTTCAACAAAATAAACAACTAAAGACCGACAATGAAAGTCTAGTAAGAGCCAGATGTAATGTTCAAGATGAGCTTGATAGAAAGACAAATATTTGTGAAATGCTGAAGGAAAGACAGGGTGATTTGAAAAAAAGAATGGACAACTTGGATGAGACTTTGAAAGCAAGAAAGCAGGAGTTTAGCAAAAAGAACATGTTATTTACCCATCCTACTACTTTTCAAAGAACATTTGCACACAACAAAATTGCACATGGTTTCACAACATATAGAAGAGGTGGATTGAGATATATCAAACCAGTACATGTTAAGGACTCTTCCATTATGTGTGGTTTTTGTTGTCAAAGAGGGCATTTGAAAGGTAATTGCTATGTGAAAAGAAATCTGAACAAAGGGATGAAGTGCATGTGGTTAGTTAGATACAATGCTAACTATTATGGACCCAAAAATTAAAAAGGGTACCAAACACCTTTTCTTTTCAGGAAAAATGCTCAAACAAGTCCAAATGGTTCATTGATAGCGGTTGCTCAAGGCACATGACCGGTGATCCTTCCTTGTTCATAAAACTGAAATCAAAATCAAGTGGAAAGGTAACATTTGGTGATGATGTGAAAGTTAAGACAATTGGAATAGGTGATGTTGGTAAGGATGGTGAAACTTTTGTTCATAATGTGCTCTTGGTTGATAACTTAGGTTATAACTTGCTTAGTGTTAGTCAATTGTGTGATAAAGACTTGTATGTGTTGTTTAAAAAGCATGAATGCATTGTACTTGATTCCAAATATAATATTGTGTTCAAAGGGAAGAGGTTTAATGACATATATATTGTGATTCTTGATAAAGTTGATTCTTCTAACTTAAAATGTCTTAAAGCTTCAAATGAAGATCCTTGGTTATGGCATAGAAGACTTTGTCATTTTAACATGGATTTACTAAAGGAAATTTCGAAAAAGGAGTTGGTTAGAGGCTTGCCAAAAATCAGTTTTGATAAGGACAAAATATGTGATGCATGTCAATTTGGGAAGCAAACAAAAATTTCTTTTAAACCAAAAATGTGTGTATCTACTTCAAAACCTCTGGAACTCTTGCATCTTGATTTATTTGGTCCCACTCAAATCACTAGCTTGGGAGGTAAGAAATATTGTTTTGTAATTGTTGATGATTATTCTAGATACACTTGGGTGATATTTCTTGCTCATAAAGATGATGCCTTCAAAAATTTTACTTCAATGTTTGCTAAAGTGCAAAATCTGCTTGGGTTAAAAATTGTTAGGATTAGAAGTGATAATGGGACGGAATTCAAGTATTGTGGTTTTCCAGAATTTTGTGATCATAATGGTATAACACATGAGTTTTCTATTGCAAGGACTCCACAGCAAAATGGTGTTGTAGAAAGGAAAAACAGGACTCTCCAAGAGGCTGCTAGAACTATGTTGAATGAATGTAGGTTGCCTAAATATCTGTGGGCTGAAGCGGTAAACACTGCATGTTATGTGATGAATAGAATACTCTTGAGACCTATTTTAAAGAAAACTCCTTATGAGCTGATTTTTGATAAGAAACCTACGGTTGGTTATTTCAAAGTATTTGGTTGTAAATGCTTTATTTTGAATCTAAAGGAACATCTTGGTAAGTTTGATAAAAAATCTGATGAAGGAATATTTTTGGGGTATTGTGAGAATAAAAGAGGATATAGAGTTTTTAATAGAAGGACTCTTGTGATTGAAGAAGCTATACATATAACTTTTGATGAAACCAATGATGATAATTCCAAAAGTTCGTGTGAGGATGATGATGTAGGTGTTCGAGAAGGAATGGAAAAGTTATCAATTGGAAATGAAGGAAGTTCTAAACCAGCAGCAACTGAAATGGAAAATGAAGTTCATAATGATCAAGAAGAGGAAGATGAAGACAAAAATGATGATCCACTCAAAGATCTTCCCAAGGCTTGGAAATTCAGCCAAAATCATCCAAAAGAGCTGATAATTGGTGATCCATCCGAGAAGGTAAACACTCGTTCCTCATCTAGAAAATTGATTGACAATTTTGCTTTAGTTTCTCTTTTTGAACCCAAAAATATCAATGATGCCTTAAAGGATGAAAACTGGATTTTGGCTATGCAAGAGGAACTCAATCAATTTGAGAGAAATGAAGTTTGGACACTTGTTGATAGACCTCAAAATCAACCTATCATTGGCACAAAGTGGATATTTAGAAATAAGTTGGATGATAAAGGTGTTGTTGTAAGAAATAAAGCCAGATTAGTTGCTAAAGGATATGCACAAGAAGAAGGAATCGATTTTGATGAAACATTTGCTCCCGTAGCTAGATTAGAATCTATTAGAATGCTACTTGCTTTTGCTTGCTTCAAAGGCTTCAAATTGTTTCAAATGGATGTTAAAAGTGCCTTTTTAAATGGTTTTATTGATCAAGAAGTATATGTGGATCAACCCCCCGGTTTTGAAAATACAAAATTTCCAAGTCATGTGTTTAAACTATCTAAAGCTTTATATGGTCTAAAACAGGCTCCTAGAGCTTGGTATGAAAGACTAAGTGGTTTTCTGATTGAAAATGGTTTCAAAAGGGGTGTTGTGGACACCACACTTTTTACTAAGCAAGTGTTGAATGACCTTCTTATTGTGCAAATATATGTTGATGATATTATTTTTGGTGCTACTAATGAGTATCTATGTAAGGAGTTTTCCACCACTATGCAAAGTGAATTTGAAATGAGTATGATGGGAGAATTAAATTTCTTCCTTGGACTTCAAATACATCAAGCTCTTGAGGGAATTTTTATAAATCAAGCAAAATATACCAAGGAATTGCTGAAAAGGTTTGGCATGGAGGACTCAAAACAAGTTGGAACTCCAATGTGCACTTCTACAAAGCTTGACAAAGATGAAGAAGGTAATCATGTGGATGAAAAGCATTATAGAGGTATGATCGGAAGCCTACTTTATTTAACCGCAAGTAGACCTGATATTATGTTTGCTGTTTGCTTGTGTGCTAGATTTCAATCTTGTCCAAAAGAATCACATTTGAATGCTGTAAAAAGAATTTTTAGGTATTTGAAAGGTACATTAGACTATGGTCTTTGGTATGCTAGATCTAATGAGTTTGCTCTATATGGTTATTCGGATGCTGATTTTGGAGGTTGTCATGTGGATAGAAAGAGTACGAGTGGAACTTGTCATTTTCTTGGAAATTGTTTAGTCTCTTGGTTTAGCAAGAAACAATGTGCAATCTCTTTGTCTACCACCGAAGCGGAATATATTGCCGCTAGTGCATGTTGTGCTCAACTTCTATGGATGAAGCACACTTTGAATGATTTTGGATTGTTGTATGACTGCATGCCTGTATTCTGTGATAATACTAGTGCTATCAATTTGACCAAAAATCCTATTCATCATTCTAGGACAAAGCACATAGATATAAAGCATCACTTTATTCGTGATCTTGTTCAAAAAGGTGAAATATGTGTAAATTATGTTTGTTCTAAAGATCAATTTGCTGATATTTTTACGAAAGCTTTGCCATTAGAACAGTTCATTCATCTAAGATCAAAATTAGGAATAATCGAAAAATCATCTTAATTTTCTTTGGGTCTTCGGACGTCCGAAAGAAGATGAACGGACGTCCGATGATGTTCTTCAGCCATTTTCCAGATTGCGCTTGTTCGGACGCATCTGTCGGACGCACAACTTCGTTCGGCCGTCCGACAGAGCAACGGCTCATTTTTTAAAAAACAACTTTCTTCCTCAATTGCCTCAGACTCTTCCTATTCTATTTTCTATCGGACGAAAACTCTCCCTTCCCTCACTCCCAAATTCGTACCATTTTGAAGCTCCCATTCCCAAATTGACTCAACCAAAACAGTTCCTGGTCAATTGCAAGTCATTTTTCCTGATCATTTCACAAAATCATCTATCACTTCGCACATTCCCAAATTTTCCTCAAAACCCTACCTTCTCATAACCGCTCTGTCAAATCTTGTACAAGGTCGTTTGTTCCAAAATTTTTGTTCGATTCACTTCCCTACTGCTGTGTGCATTATTTGCATTCTTCACTCCACACATTTCGCGCAATGGTGAATCTAAGGGGAGGAAAAGTTACTGCCGGACGCAAGCATCCACTCAGGGATGTGGATGAGGATCTTCCCACTGTCAAACGGACATCCAAACGCTTCAAAAGGGGAGCTATCAAGGGTCAAATGTCACGGCCTACTCCACAACCCACTTCTCAACCAGAATCTGGACAGGGGACCTCTTCTCAACCGCCTCCTAAATCAGTCCCTCTCCCTCCATTCTTTGATGATGCTGCGAAAGACAAATACGCCTGGATATCCCAGAAGGGTGTCATCCCTCAAAGAACTGTAAACCCCTCTGAATTTCGCTCCATAGGGTTAGAGTCCATTCTGAGTCTATTTGATTTCCAGAAATGGTCACATCTGATTTCCATGCCCAATGTCTACTATCCTGATATGCTGCATCAATTTTTTGCCAATCTTAGGAAAGGAACTGACCAAACTGAGATCATGTCTAGGGTAAATGGGGTAGACATAATCTTTGATTCTGATGTTGTGAATTCCATTTTAAATACTACCATTGAACGTTTATGCAAAGATAAGGTTGCTAATTTCTTTTCCTATGAAGAGCTTCCTACTGCTGCAAATCATTTTGATGGGACAAAAATGTTAACCTATTTCAAAAGAAGTTTTTCCTCACCTGCTGATGCTAAGTTGAATGATCTGGCCCCTGTGAATTTAATTGCTTTTTCTATCATTTCAAACCTGCTTGTGCCCACTGATGGGCACAGAACTGATGCAAACAAAATGGAGTTGTATCTATTTTATTGTTTTCGAGAAAAAATTCGTATTGATTTTGGTTTTGTTATGTGCAAGTTTTTACTTCGCTATGCTACTGACTCTCGAAGAAAACTATCCTATGGAAAGTTTCTTCAAAAGATTTTTGAGTTTTACAAAGTTCCAATTCTAGGTGTTTGTCCCAAAGAAGCATCTTCTTATGCCTTTACCAAAGCATATTTTGAAAGAAAAAATCTTGTTTTTAAAGATAATCTGTGGGCATATAAGGGGGCATCATCTAGTGAACAGAGGTCTAAGACTGTACATGATCCTTCACCCATTTCACTCACTCCCATTCACCCTAGAAAGTCTGCCACTAAAGCATCTTCCTCTTCCAGTAATGAAGTAATTGAGCTTCTTCAAGAACTCAAACAGCATGTTCTTCTTCTAGAACATGGTCTCATGCTCACCATGTCTTCTGAGCAACAAACTGCCTTTCTTGACAAAAAGAATCTTCTTTTTCCTCCACCTGTGGTTGAGGAAGTTTCCCATGACAAAGAGTCACACCCCACTGATCCAAGTTCATCAATTCCGGATCCTGGTTCTTCAACCCCTGTGACTCCTCATGGCACCTCTACATTAGATAAAGGCAAGGCACCAGTTGAAGAGGCTGCTGAAGATGATGAAGAGACTGAAGAGGAGGATCTTGACCAATATCAGCTCTCTCGGAGGACACCTGGATCCACTTAGTTCATCATTTAGGACATTTGCATGTTGTCTGTCTCGTTTATGTGTTTGTGGTATTCAACAATGAATATGTAATGTAATGGATATTTTAAGTTTCTTTTGGTATGTTTTTGATGAATGTTTAAGTTCTGTTTTGATGGATGTTTAAGTACTGTCTTGATGGATGTTTGTTTGTCTATTCTAATTGTGTGAATATAATGAATTTTTTTTTGGTTTTCATTGATGAATGTATTTGTGGATGTGTTGATGTGTTGATGTAATTGGTTGCCCTTTGTGATGACAAAAAGGGGGAGAATGGAAATGATATACTAATTGATTGATATGTTGGATTTGATGAGGATTTGATGATGTTGGATATGTTGAATTGATTGATGGTTTAATTAAATTTGGATTTTGCTGATGGATTGAATTGGTGATATGTTGGTTGTGAGTTGCTTAATTGTCATGTTTTTGGATAATTGTCTAAACTCGGTTGGGCAGTCTAGTGAGGGGGAGGTTTTCAAAATTTTTATGATTCACTAAGGCAGGGGGAGTTCTTGTCTATTTTGAAAGGGGGAGTTTTCATTGCAATCATCAAATTTCATTTCAAACTTTTGTTTTGTCATCATCAAAAAGGGGGAGAATGTTATTCTTGGTTTTGATGATCACAAAAGTTCGTTTATACAGACCAAGAAAGTGAACACTTTGATCAGGCCTGATGGAACAAGGAAAGCATATGTCTGATTGACTCCAGTCTACGATGCTTTGGATGTGGCAAACAAGATTGAAATAATATAAATGAATTTAGTAATTGTTTTGTTCCGATCAAAGATACTGTCTTTTAAGTGTGTCTTGTGTGTCATTCTTGGCACTTTGAAATGTTTATCTAACCTTCTTCGAAAACAAGTGTTTTTGTCTATCCAAGAATCAGGTTCGAATATGTCATCAAAAGCAAAACAACCAAAATGTGAAGCAAAAACAGGACAATCAGGTCGGACGGCCGAAAGGAATCTGTCGGACGTCCGAAAGGATGAAGAACATCAGGAAGGAAGCTCTGTCGGACGCTCATATGGGAGCATCGGACGTCCGGAAGGATCGGACGCACACCTCGGACGCATATCAACCAGATCGGACGTCCGAAAAATTCCAAGATAACTTGCTAGCTCTCGGCCCAAGGTCGGACGCTGTGCTGTCGGACGACAAAAAAAACTCATCGGACGTCCGAACCTCAACTTGGCTATCATCGGACGATTGGTTCGGACGATGATTCGATCGTCGGACGTCCGACAGCCCCAACGGCTAGTTGACTCTTCAGCTGCCTTCTATCCGTTGGAAGCATTGATGAAGCCCATTTCTGGTTCCCTTTAAAATCAAACTGGTCTGAACGAAGTAGGGACTTTTGCACACTTTGTTTACAAGTTCTCAAGAGATATTTTAGCTAGAAAATAGTCTCCAAAGCAGATTTGTTTTAAAGTGGTGTGAATTTCTGTTGAGCATTTCTTTTGTGGTTGAAAGAATCTTTAGTGTAGCTTTGTTGAGTGTTTTCTGAGTGATTGTAAAACTTCTTAACTTGACTAAGTGCGGCTTAGGGCAAGGAGGAAGTGCTCCCTCCATTGTACATCTAGTTGATCTTCTTTCATCAAGGAGAAGTTGCTCTTCCTAGTGTTTGGTCTTCAAGTTTGAGGACAGCTTGGTAGACACTTGGTTTGATTCCCTATCTTACTTTTCTGTTTAATAAAATCTTCATTGCTTATCTATACTTGCTTCTCTGATCAATATTGCTATTGTCTTCTAATCTACTTGGTTGATCATTACTAAAAAGGAAGGTAAATTTTCATTAAAGAAAAAGTGCATAAACTTGGTTAAGATTTTAATCAACCCAATTCACCCCCCCTCTTGGTTGTCTGTGGGACTTACATGACATTTGTCTCTCTTATTTTCAATTGGTAAAAAAATTCTTTTTATGTCTTAGTATGATGTGTGTAGTTACACTATTAATGAGACACATATCATCATCACAATTCTTTTATCCCAATATTTGACATCTATTTCTTCTTCAAGATGAATAGTTCTTTTTCAGAAATATCAAGATGCACAAATACAAATTTTTATGATATTAATGATACTGAAATAAATTGAACTCAATAGGAAAATATTATCTCAAAGATTATCCAAGAGTATAGCACTTGTGCTCAATGATTGCTCAATAGTAGAGACTTGCACTTGATTGTCCAAAGATAGACTTGAGTTCACAATTATTCAAAGAAAGATACTCATGCTGATAATGTATTATAAAATTACTAAAATATAAACAAATAAAAGTGAAGAATAAAGAAGTAGAGACGAGGAGATTAAAGAGAATATTTCATTCATTCAACTATTCTGCTAAAGGTTACAAATGAGGTTTGTAAGTCCTTCATTTATAGATGTTACAAGGTCAAATGTACATATTCCAACATTAATATAGATACATGAATTTAATAGTTCCATAATGAACTAATGAACTATGAAAGACTACATGAATGTGTCAATTAACCTTGTAGGGAATGAATATTTTAATCTATCTCTTAAAAAGTTGTATAGACATTCACATTTATTATTCATTAATTTCATAACAATAGTACATTAAACTTCAATTCTACAAGATTAACTCAATAATCGAGATAGCACAAGTTATGCTGCACTTCAAGCCACACTACGAATCTGGACACGAGTAGCTGACAATTCGACATGGAACCTGGAAACTCCCCAACTAGCTGGACTCAATTACATGGTAATTCAATCCAAAGAGTTAGCAGGTGTTTGGTTTGTATTTGGGAATCCAAATCACAACAGGAATCATAAACCTAAATGCGAGTACCTTGCATGTTTGGTTCAAAAAATGGAATAAGTTTCATTCTTTTAGAAAGTTATTAATCAATTGAAACCCAAACTATTTGTGAGGAATGATAGAAGGAAGATCTAACAGTTTCATTCTCTTTAAATGATTTTCAAATGAGCGAGTTTGGACAAAATTGAACCTCATATTTCGCGAGAATCAACCTGGAGTACTCCACTATCCTCAAGAGTTACAAGTTTGAGAGTGGAAGACTAAAGCTGATACAAAAAATACACTACAAATTAAATAATTTTTAACTTTTATATTCCTATTATTCTCTCTAAATTTTAAGGACTAACTTAAGCATCGAAAGAAAGCTCTTGGAGGAACAAAAGTCTCATTGTTTACTTAAATTTCGATTCGGTACTTGGATGCCTACTCCGAGCGTATATTCATCAGAAACAATATATCTTCGAAGAATGTTGAACATTATTGGTCAGCAAGATGGAGAAATTAAACTACTACGCATTTACTCTCCCGCAAGAATTCATAGTTCACTTCTGGACGTATTTATTTGTAGCATCAATGAAAGTTATTGTGCAGTATGACTAATTTGTTCACTATATAGAACACCATGAATGAACATACAAGGATATGATCTATTGTGTTGGATCCTTAATCTAACGTTGGACTTAAATGTGAATAATTATGTGATGCAAACTGTCAAATAAGGTTAAATCCAATTAAAGTAATCAAATATGGTTTGAACTTAATGTATCTAATAGGGTGCAAGTCTTTAATGTGTAGAGATTTAATGGTATCTCCTATTTCTATGATGGGCTGAAATAGGGATCTAAGGGTAACAGGAATGTTATCTATAAATAGGATTATGGTCCTCAGATCACATGTATTCTATTTGTCGTATTTTCTAGTACCACAAAACAGTTCTTCCCTGATATCCCATCGTCAGGAAAGATATCAGAGAGAAACTAAAGGGCTCTCTCAAGGATTGACAAATACGTGTTGACTTGGAAGGCCACCCCAAAATCTCTAAGGATTCAACTGTCAAGTTTGTCAACATGGATCAAGGTACGCTTCCGTAATTTTTCTCGTTAATTTATTTCTTAATAATCGCTATATAGTTTTTGAGTTTAGTAGGTGATGGTTTTCACCAAAAGTTAAATTTAGGCAACAACCCTAACAAGTGATATCAGAGTTAGATATGGTTGATTATTAGGAAATAATTTGGATTTAGTAATTCATAGTTTTATTTAAAAAAACTATGAGAAATTTAGTTTTTGATTTGCACGGCCAACATTTTTGTTCCGTGGTTGTAGTCATATTCATGATTTGGTTTTATGTTTCGTTTCATGTTTTGACTTTTATAATCCGTAAAAGAATTGCAATCACTTTTGGTTTTGCTGCATGGCCAATGGATCAAGACTACTTGTTTGCTAAAGTCATTCATGTGCTTTCTTAATGATTATCGTGTGAATCTGTGAACAACATGAATCAAGTCCCAGCGTTGTGTCTCTGTCTCTATGCTCACAACGTTGATTGCTTAGATGTCAATTTGTGACGTTGATTGACGTGAATTGTGTCTTTATGCCTTCAGTCTGGTCCCACAAAAGTCAAACGTTGGTTATTGGCTTTGATACTTTTACTTGGCCGATTCATTGTTTGTTGCACAGATTCATTTTTTTTAGTTAGCCAATTCATTGTTATGCAAATTGATTTTTAATATATTTATGTTAAGGATATTAGGGTTTCTCTAATTTAAGTGAACCCTAATAAAGATAAACAAGACATTTAAACCCAACAAAAGTCCATAGATTAGTTTGACCAGATTTAACCACGTTTTGACCAGAGTTGATCAAAGTTGACTTTGATCAAAATTTTTGTTTAATTTGTATAATTTTAAATTTGAATATTGTTATGATTATATATATTTTAGAATAAATTAATTGAAATAATATGCCACCAAAGTGACCTCTATTATGAAAATTAATTTATTTTAAAATATAACTAGTTAGGTACTTATAATTTTATCAATATTGATCGGCCCAAAAGAAAGTCAATATTTAATAAAATTACATGTGCACTTGTGGTAATAAATACGTGATAATTATTTAAATTTTTTACATGTGATTTTGTAAATTGGCCCAAAGAAAAATTTATATTTTGACATGTTATTATTATCAGTATTTATTACTGCATCAAAATATCACTTAAAAATTAATATTTTTGTCCAAACGCAAAATATTAATGAAACACCGGGTATCTTGAGATGAGATTACCTTTATTTAAATTTATTATTATTTTGGTTTATGTGAGCTTGTTTTAATTATTTAATGTTTTCTGTTCAGTTGCAAATAATCTTACGAATATTACTACCAAAATCAATAATATTCCTATGTTGAATGGCAGAAACTTCAAGTCCTGGAAAGAAAATCTCTTGATAGTATTTGGAGTAATAGATCTCGACCTTGCGTTAAGGGATCATTCTCCCTCACCTCTTATATATCAGAGTACCTCTGATGAAAAGAGAAATAATGAAATGTGGGAGAGATCGAATTGCTTATGTCTGATGATCATTAAAAAAGCCGTTCTAAAGGCATTCAGAAGAATAATGTCAGAAACGACAGTAACCGCTAAAGAGTTTCTTTAGGACATTGAAAAAAGGTTTGTCAAGAATGAAATGGTTGAAATTAGTACGCTTTTGACACGCCTAGTTTCAATGAAATTTAGTGGTAAAGGTAATATTAAAGAGTATATTATGAAAATATTTCATCTTGTTTCAAAATTAAATGCACTTAAATTGACACTCTCTGAAGAGTTACTAGTGCATTTGATTTTGATATCTCTTCCTACACAGCTTAGCCAATTTAAGGTGAGTTACAATTATCAAAAGGAGACTTGGTTTTTAAATGAACTCATCTCATACTGTATGCAAGAAGAGAAAAAGTTGAAGTAAGATCAGACAGAAAGTGCTCATCTGGTATCAACCACTAATAATAAAAGTAAGGGACTTAAGAGAAAGAAGGAAAAAGGAGCTACAGGTACAGCACAATAAAAGAAACAACAAAAGAAATCAGATGATCAGGAAAAGAATAGTTGTTTTTTCTGTAGAGCTGAAGAGTATAAAAAGAAATATTGCACCAACTATCACGTTTGGCGTGCTAAGAAAGGTATGCTTCTTAATTTAGTTTGTTCTGAATTTAATTTAACTTCGGTACCTAGACACACATGGTTGTTAGATTCTAGTGCAATAACTTACATTAGTGTGTCTATGCAAGGTTGCCTGAATTATCAAAAATCTAATGATAATGAAAGATATATCTACGTGAGTGATGGTAAAATAATTCAAGTTGAGACAATAGGGGTTTTTAGATTATTGTTAGAAATCGAATTTTATTTGGATCTCAATGAGACATTTGTTGTATCGCCTTTTCGACGGAATTTAATTTCTATTTCTATTTTGGACAAATTTGATTATTTTTGTTCATTTGGAAATGAAAATTTTGAATTTCATGATTCAAAATTTGTTGGTTCTAGTTTTTTAATGCACTACAATAATCTATATTTAATTGATACAATTGTCTCATTTAATAAATCTCTGCATTTGAGTACTAGAGGAGTAAAGAAAAAATTAACCAATGAAAATTCAGCTGCATTATGGCACAAGAGATTGGAACATATCTCCAAACGGAGAATGGAAAGACTTGTTTCAAATGAAATTCTCGACCCCTTAAATTTCATAGATTTTGATGATTGTGTTAACTGTATAAAGAGGAAACAAACCAATAAAAAGAGATTCGAAACCAATAGATTCTCAAACATCTTAGAACTTATACATACAGATATTTGTAGACCTTTTTCTGCATCTGTTTGGAATGGTCAACAATATTTTATAACGTTCATAGACAATTTTTCAAGATATGGTTACATATATCTCATTTCTGAAAAGTCGCAGTCACTGGACGTATTCAAAAATTGTAAGGTAGAAGTTGAGAATCAACTCAACAAAATAATTAAAAGCATCAGATCTGACCGTGGTAGTGAGTACTATGGTAGATATGATGGTTCAGGTGAACAAGTTTAGAACCATTTGCTAAATACCTAGAGAAATGTGGTATCGTCCCACAACACATTATGCCGGGTTCACCCGCTATGAATGGTGTAACTAAAAGACGAAATAGAACGCTTAAAGACATAGTAAGAAGTATGATATATCATTCTACCTTACCAAAGTCACTCTGGGGAGAAGCACTTAAAACTGTAGCATATGTTCTTAACAGAGTTTCAACTAAAGCAACTATCAAAACCCCTTATGAGTTTTGGATAGAAAAAAAGTCCAATTTAAAGTATCTGCCTGTTTAGAGATGTCCAGTTGAGGCAAGACTTTACAGGCCAAATGAAAAGAAACTGGATTAAAAAACAGTTAGTTGTTATTTTATTAAATACTCTGAAAGATCCAGAGGTTACAAGTTTTATGATCCCACGACTAAATCGATTTTTGAGATAGAAAATGCCCGGTTCCTTGAAGATGTCGAGTTTGGGAAAAAAAATACAGTAAGGGATATTGTTTTTACAGAGAAATATATTAATATTTCACAGGTGTCATTGATCTTGTTCAGGATCATATTTCTGAACTTGATCATGACATGATAAATCAAGACAATGACGAAGAACAAACTGTTATACAAGAACAAACTCTTCCTCTCCAAGAACCAGTACCATTAAGAAGATCCACTAGAGATAGGAGAGGCGCAGTGCTAAATGATTATATTATTTTTCTCTAAGAACATGAGGATGACTCCGGATTGATGGAAGATGATCCAATCAACTTCCGTCAAGCTATGAAAAGTTTAAATTCTCAAAAGTGGATAGATGGCATGAATGAGGAGATTAAATTCATGAAAGACAATGATGTTTGGGATCTTGTCCTATTGTCAGAAGGAGCGAAATCCATTGGTTGTAAATAATTATTTAAAATCAAAAGGGATTCGAAAGGCAATGTGAAAAGATACAAAACTCGTCTTATTGTCAAGAAGTTTACACAAAAAAAGATATCGATTATAAAGAAATATTCTCTCCGGTCTATTCAAAGGACTCTTTTAGAATCATCATGACATTAGCGGCACATTTTGATCTTGAAATATATTAGACGGATGTAAAGACAGCGTTTCTCAATGATAACATTGATGAGACAATTTATATGGTGCAACCAGAAAATTTTATATCAGAAAATTCAAAGAATATGATTTGTAAATTTAAAAAATTCATCTATGGGTTCAAACAAGCGTTTCGACAATAGTATTTCAAATTTCATCAAGTGATCATCTCATTTGATTTTGAGATAAATTTAGTAGATGATTGTATATACCATAAATTATATGGGAGTAAGTATATTTTTCTGGTATTGTATGTTGATGACATTTTGCTTGCCAGCAATGATATGAGTCTATTGCATGAAATCAAAAAATTTCTAATTAAAAATCTTGAGATGAAAGATCTTGGTGATGCATCTTTTGTGTTAGGTATATAGATACACCGGTATCACTCTAAGGATTTTTTAGGACTATGACAAAAGAACTATATCGAAAAGGCTCTTAAAAATATGACATGCAAAATTGTAAATCAGGTAACACCCCCATGGCTAAAGAACATAAATTTAGTCTTAAACAGTGTTCTAAAAATGCTTTTGAAGAAAAAGATACGCAAAAGATTCCTTATGCATTAGCAGTAGCGAGTCTAATGTATGTTCAAATATGTACGCGTCCAGATATTGCGTATATTACTGAAATGTTGGGTAAATATTTAAGTAATCTTAAATTAGATTATTGAAAAACAATCAAACAGGTCTTACGGTATTTACAGAAAACAAAAGATTACAGGCTCACGTATCGGAAGTCAGATGAGTTAGAGATCATTGGGTATACTAATTTCGATTAAACTGGATGCCAAAATACTATGAAATTAACGTCAGACAATATCTACTTGTTGGCTGGAGGTGTCATATCTTGGAAGAGTGCTAAACAGTCCCTCATAGTATCTTCTACTATGGTTACAGAGTTTATAACTTGTTATGAGGCATCCAATCAAGGAATTTGGTTGCGAAATTTCGTCACAGTATTACATGTAGTGAATAGTATTGAAAGACCATTCAAATTATTTTGTGACAATAAGTCAGCAGTTCTCTATTCCAATAATAACAAGAATTTGACGAAATCTAAACATATAGATATCAAGTTCCTGACTGTTAAATAAAGAGTATAGAGTGGACAGTTATCGATAGAGCATATCGGGACAAACTCTATGGTTGCAGATCCGCTTACTAAGGGATTACTACCCAAAATGTTTTATGAGCATATACTCGTATGGGTGTCAGGTTATTAAATGATGTACAGTTTTAGTGGGAGTTTGTTATTTTAAATGCTCTTATGATACCTTTTGGTTATTAGTATTTAAGGATATTTTATGCATAAGTAAAATTTAGATTTATTTACACTCTGATCTTAGTATGGTTTGATCTCATGAAAATTTAAGATGGATCAGTTAGAAATAGGCATGTTATGATCACATTACATGAAATTTTTATACTACACATCCACATCATGATTCATGTCATTCAATTAGATCAGTATATGTGATCATTGATGGGTCGAGTTACGAAAATGTAACAAAGACCTCTTTAATCTTATGTTGATATAATTGATGGACCGAATTGGTTACAGATATATTATGGTAATGACAGTAAAGTTGATCTCATACGATTAATTGCAAAACATAATTGTAAGGTTACACATATAGTCCAAGTGAGAGATTGTTGGATTCTTAATCTAATGTTGGACTTATATGTGAATAATTATGTGATGCAAACTGTCAAATAAGGTTAAATCCAATTAAGTGATCAAATATGGTTTGGATTGAATGTATCTAATAGGGTTTGGGCATTTAATGTGTAGAGACTTAAGGGTATCTCCTATGTCTATGATGAGCTAAAATAGGGATCCAAAAGATAACAAGAATATTATCTATAAATAGGGTTATGGTCCCCAGATCACATGTATTCTATTTATCGTATTTTCTAGTACCACAAAACAGTTCTCTTCTGATATCCCATCATCAGAAAAGATATCAGAGAGAAACTAAAGCGCTCTTTCAAGGATTGAAAAATATGTGTTAACCTGGAAGACCACCCCAAAATCTCTAAATATTCAAGTGTCAAGTTTGTCAACATGGATCAAGGTACGCTTCCGCAATTTTCCTCGTTAATTTATTTATTAATAATCGCCATATAATTTTTGAGTTTAATAGGTGATGATTTTCACTAACGGTTAAATTTAGACAATCACCCTAACATATTGAACTTCGGACTTATCCTTCTTTTTATTTGGTCTCCATTGGAATATTTTTTAAAAGTATAGAATCTTAGGAATGTGCTAGTATTGGCACGTTTGGAGCAAGTCATGGAGGACGGGGGCACGGATGAAGCTCATATGTGTTTACAACAGGCTTAGGCACGTCTCAGACGAGCTCTAAGTATGGAGGAATCCCTGTGGAAACAGCGGTCTAAGGTCAAATGGTGCAATTAGGTGATAGGAATACAAAATTTTTCCACTCGGTGGTGAAGCAACGCCGCATGCAAGCAGTAATTCATGGGATCCAAGACTGTAATAAGGAGTTGATGACTGAGGATGCGCTTGTAGGGGCTGAAGCAGTCAGGTATTTTTCCGCACTCTTTTCGAGGGAGGAGGATTCCTCTTCATCTGCGACTCTTGGGGTCATCCCGCGCTTACTCTCGGAGGAAGACAATGTGATCTTACAAGAAGCGCCATCCATAAAAGAAGTTCGACAGGTGATTTTTGAGATGGACGGGAATAGTGCTGCTGGGCCCGATGGTTTTACTGGAAAATTTTTCACCTTCTCCTGAAACATAATTGGGGGGGGGATGTATATCGCGTTGTACAAAATTTTTTCTGTGGGGAAGACTTGCTCAGGCGAGTGACTGCTACTTCTCTAGTTTTGTTGGCTAAGGTTGCACGTCCTAAGGATTTTTCTGAATTCCGTCTGATCAGCTTGTGTAACTTTGTCAACAAGATTATTTCTAAGCTTCTGGCGAATCGTCTTGCTTCTGTCCTCCCCAAGATAATTTTTGAGAACCAGAGTAGCTTTGTTCGGGGACGGTTAATCTCCGACAATTACTTATTAGCTCAGAAATTGATATCATTGATTGGACGGGTTGCTAGGGGAAGTAACGTTGCTTTGAAGTTAGATATGATGAAAGCTTATGATCGGGTTGTGTGGCCTTTTTTTATCAAAGTGCTCAGAGCGTTTGGATTCGGAGAGCGGTGGATGGATATGATTTGGAGGTTAATATCAAATGTTTGGTTTTCAGTGGTAGTAAATGGGTCGTCGTATGGCTTCTTCAAATCAACCCGGGGGCTTCGTCAAGGAAACCCCCTTTGTCATGCGCTATTTATCATTGGGGCTGAAGTGTTGTCGAGGTCGCTGAATAAGTTGCAGAGTCATCGAGGGTTTCAGGGGTTTCGCGTTCCAGGGGATGTCCTCTAGTGTCTCACTTGGAATATGCAGATGATGTGTTGGTCTTCTCCAGTGCCTCGGTGAAATCTTTGAAGTTAGTGAAGCAGGTGCTAACTGATTATGAGGCGGTTTCCGGGCGAAGGATCAATGCGAGGAAGAGTTGTTTCTTGGTGCACCCGACGGGCTCTCCTTCCAAGCGATTGGGAATTCAGAGGGTAACGGGGTTCTCGTATAAACCGTTCCCGATTAAGGACCTCAATTTTCCTCTTTATTGTGGGCGGCGAAAGAAAGATTTCTTTGGGGGGTTGTGTCAAGCAGTCCTTGCGGGTGCTGTCCTGGCAAAATAGGTTGGTGTCACAGGGTGGGAGGATTGTGTTGTTGAAACATGTCCTCTCTGCTATGCCGACGTACATGTTGATGGCGGCTCCGCCTCCCAAATCTATTTTCAAGGAGTTTGAAGGTTTGTTTTCTAATTTCTTGTGGGGGTCAACTGAGGAAGGTCCCAAACATCATTGGATTCGGTGGAAAGATTTGTGTGTTTCGCGCGAAGAAGGGGGGTTGGCTTTTGTCTACTAGAGGATATTCACAGGGCCTTCTCCATCAAGTTATGGTGAAATTTTCGTTCCAAGTCATCCTTGTGGGCCTCATTTATGCATGAAAAGTTTTGCCGGGTGGCGCACCCCAACCTGGTATTTTCTGAGAAGGGTTCAGAGGGGTGGAGAAGGATGGTGAAAGTCCGAGCTTTGGTGGAGAGGCACATTGGATGGATCATCCGGTCCGGGAGCTCTAATTTTTGGTTTGACAATTGGCTAGGTACTGGGGGACTGGCGGCTCGGTTGGATAGCGTGTCGGACCAAAAGGTGGCGGATTTTGTGCAAAACGGTTCCTGGGGCGTTTGCAGAATTTCACAATGGGTACCTCCGGACATAGTTGCGGAGATTGGCCGAATTCATCCACCTGTCGGGTCGCTTCCTGACCTAATGATTTGGAGACCGGAGCCATCAGGTTTTTTTACTCTCAAGACGGCTTTTTCCTTGGTCCAGCATCATTCTGGGCCTTCGCCGCTATTTAATCGCATTTGGCATCCAGGGGTGCTACTGGAAGTTTCATTTTTCCTTTTGCGCCTACTGCGGGATCGCCTCCCCTTGGATTGTTCCTTATGGAGGTTGGCGATTCATGGACCTTCTCGATGTTCGTGCTGCCCATATCCTGAGATTGAGACTACGGAGCATTTGTTTGGTGCTGGGGTTATGGCACAGTATGTTTGGAGGTTTTTCGGGGCTCCAGTTGGAGTGGGTGGTCAGGGTTTTCGTTTCGCATATGTATGGCAGCCTGGTGGGAGGGACGGCAACGGAATAAGCCTTTGAGGTTTGTCCATCAGGTTCTCCTTTTGATGATCTGCTGGCATCTCTGGAAGGTTCGTAACGGGATGAAGTACGAGGGCAAGAGGATTGTGGGGGCATAGGTATGTCAATTGATCTTCTCAGAGATGCTACAGTTGTTCAGGATCCAGTTTCCTGACTGTCGGGTTCCGTCGTGGTCGTGGATTCAATTCTATTTGGCCATATCGACATGGAAAACGGCGGTTTCACATAGGCTGGTTAAATGGGTGCGACCTTTCCACGGAAGTCTAAAGTTTAACACGGACGGTTGTTCTAAGAGTAACCCTGGCTTGAGTGGAGGAGGAGGGGTGCTTCATGATAGGGGGGAGGATGGTGCTGGCATTTTCATGTAGTTTTGGTTTGGCTTCGAGCATGCAGGCTGATGCTCTCATCCTGTTGTTTGGTGTCAAGTTGTGTCTCCAGAGGGGGGATCGGTACCTTGGACGTTGAACTGGACTCGTTGGTATTAGTCCGCATCTTGAATCGATTAGTACGTTGCCCATGAGGCATCCACACGGAGGTATAGCAGTTGATAGGGTTGGCGTCTCACTACCCTCGGATTCTTCACTGTTACCGTCAGGCGAACCAGGTTGCGGATAAATTGGCTAACACGGGTTGCCAGCTGGCCGTGACGACATCTATATGGCAGTTTCGGATTTGCCCCGATTAGCGCGAGGAGCTCTATTTCTAGATAGGCTAGGAGTGCCATCCCTCCACCAGGTTGTTGTGAGGGATTGGTAGTTTTTTTTTTTTTTTTTTTTTGAGCATTGGCATTGGCGCTTGTAACCTTGTTTTCTTTTAATAAGATTCCCTTTTAATTAAAAAACAAAGAAGAAGAGCATAACACTTTTCAGACTATCTAAATAGCTATATAGATATTCCATCACTTTTTTAAAAAAAAATTATCTTTTAGAATCGTACTGGAAATAGGAGAATTAATGCATTTCAATATATTTTTTCTAATGAGTATCCAATGGAGATTCATTATCACACCTAAATTGTAACTAATTTATTTTATCAATATATAATCATAATTATTAGACCTTCTACGGTTGAACACTTTTCTAAAAAATAAAAAATAAAATTCTTAACGAGTATTTAATGGACATTCGTCAACCAAGTCATATTCCTATAATAAAGAATCTTTGATCCTCATTTTAGGACAAAAGTTTGATCCTCATCTTGTGTTTGGATTGAGAGATTTGATAAAGCATTTGAATCTCTCAAATTCTCCTACGCGAGGATGACTTGAAACATGAATTCTGTCACTTACTTTTCTTCCGCACTCTTTTTTTTTTTTTGTTTTTTTTAAATTTCTCCTGCCTTCCTCCAACACTAAGCAGAAGCAATCCGATAACCACCCCGTTTCAGGTCTTAAAATGTTTAGTTTTCTAAAATACGTACACTCAAGGTTGCGTTCCAACTTCCACGTGTGCTCTTCATGTAGGAGATTTGCATTCCCTGCAAATCTCTCCACTTAATATGTAACGCTTCTTCAAAAAAAAAAAAAGGACTTGATATGTAATGCCTAAAACAACAAAGTGTAGCTTAGTTATTTAGTTATAAGGGGGCAGGTGGAGTCATCTTATAGATGCAAAAAATGAATGAAATAAAAAAAAATTGTAATGCCTAAAATAGATGCATTTTAAAAAGGGAAAATGACCGGTTTCATCCCTCACATTTCACAAAATTATTCTTTTCGTCCCTCACTTTTAAAATGAAGCAATTTCATCCTTGACATTTTAAAACTGAAGTTATTACATCTCTGAACCCAATTTTCAATATGAATCAAACCATCTATCAACCTAATTACAAATTTTGGGGTATAATTGGTAGATCACTTGACTAACTCTACTCAACTTGATATTTACGTGAAATTTAATGAATCCAAAAATAAAAAATTATAACATAAAAAAGAAGAATTAATCTTTCCTACATTGTCATTGTATACACTGATGGGTTTATGTACCTGTCATATCATTTCAATTTAAATTTAAACACCAAATTTTGTATTGATGATATACATGTAGACTCACAAGCGTATATACTAACGGTACATGAAAAGATTTATCCAAAAAAAAATCCTATTATTCCAAGACAAAGAATGACCTTTTATGTTATACTTTTTATTTTTTTGGTTCAATAAATGTTATGTGAATATGATCTATCAATTCTATCTTCGAAATTTATTACTAGGTTATTGGATAGTTTGATTCAAATTGACAATTAGGTTTAGGGATGTAATAGGTTTAATTTTTAAATGTCAGGGACCAAATTGCTTCGTTTTAAAAGTGAGGGACTAAAAGAATATTTTTGTCAAATGCAAGGGATGAAATAGGTCATTTTCCCTTTTAAAAATTTGTAAGCTAAATTGACTTTCTCATGACTTCCATATGGTGAACCCAAATGCACAACTTTTCTAATTGTTTCGATCGATTACTTATCTTCACCTTTGCAAAAAAGATTAGGAGGCCGCTTGGTTCATGTTTAGGAATCGGAATTGTAATTGGAATCATTTACAAAAAAATTAGTATGGGTTTTGGACAAAGGTATGATTACAAATGGGGGTGCTTGGTAAATATCGGTAAGGAATGGATATCAAATTTAATAATCAATTTTTTACCTTTAATTTCTTTTTTCTTTTCATATCTTTCTTCTTCCTCGTTCAAATGCTTATCCCACATACCCATCCACCATATATATATTCATATATAAATATTAATTTTCTGTTTAAAATGTATTTATAAATATATTTATATTTATATTTATATAAATATATTTATTTATATAAATTTATAAATATATTTATTTCAATTTTGTTTTATAATATGTATATTTCAATTATGTATATTATATATATAAATTATAGTAATATTAATATGTATATTTCAATTATGTATATTATACATATTATATCAATTGAAATAAATAATATATATTTATATATAAATATTTTTGTTTAAAATATATTTATAAATTTATTTATATTTATATTTATATAAATATATTTATATATTTATATAAATTTATAAATATATTTATTTCAATTTTGTTTTATAATATGTATATTAATATGTATATTTCAATTTGTATATTTCAATTATGTATATTATATATATAAATTATAGTAATATTAATATGTATATTTCAATTATGTATATTATATATATTATATCAAATGAAATAAATAATATATATTTATATATAATATTTTTGTTTAAAATATATTTATATATCTTTATAAATTTATTTATATATATTTATATAAATATATTTATTTCAATTTTGTTTTATAATATGTATATTTCAATTAATATTTATATTTTATTATATATAAATTATATTAATATTAATATGTATATTAGATATATTATATCAATTGAAATAAATAAATATATTTATATATAAGTATAAATATTTATAAATATATATTTCAATTTTTATAATATGTATATTAATATATATATATTAAATATATATATATATTAATATACATATTATAAAACAAAATTGAAATAAAAAATATTATATATATAAATAAATAAATATTAATATATAGAAACAGAGCCAGTATATATTTAAAAAAAGTCCCAAAAATATATATTTTTTTTAAAGATTTTGGAATCAAATGTGGAATTCATCAAAACCCTCCAATCTACTTGGGTATGGAGAGTGGCTGATTTTTCGTGAATCATTCCAAGATTTCAAAACCTATACCCATTAGCCAAGCAACAATTTTGGGATTCAATCCAATTCTTGATTCCTATACCCTCTAACCAAGCACCCCCTAGGTTTCATGAATTTTGCGAAAGTGGATTTTGCGAAAGTGGCAATAAGGCAATGTTAACCGGCATTCATATACTGATCCAAAAGATACTCGTCAGTGCAAAATGTCTTCAACAGGACGCTTTTCTGATAGGTTACACAACTTGTCTGTATACAAATTTCAGCAGATGTATCGTTTCAAATTGCTATTTTTCATGTAAAAATAATTAAATTGGGTTGTCTCTGTTAGTTCAATGCTTTGCAAACATTGGGCTAGTCTGTGAATGCACGTCTACCCAATTTAAAGAATGTTTCAAGGCCTACGGATATTCATATGCCGTCCAAATGGGAATTGGGTTATTTAGATAAGACAAAGATGGACCTCACAGGCTAGCCACTGCTGGTAGGTAGGTATTATATACTCCTTCCGTCTCATATATTAGTTTTGTTTAGAAATATGTGCTTTTTATGCATAGTACTAGCAAAGAGTCCCACGCAACGCGTGGGAGTTGATACCTGTGTTGTGAATAAGTAGTTAGAGTAGCAATTAACAAATTTGTAATATTCAGTTGAAAAGAACACGAGACAAAGTAAAAAAGAACTGTCAATATGTAATACTCTAAATTTAGTCTTCTAAATATATAGAACTCATCATTCATAACAAGTGAGTGGTTTAATCGGTAAATTCACCGTGAAATAAAGTATGATTTTGTATAGAATAAAAAATATTGTTTTCTTAAAAATGAGGGAACCTAGTACCGAAAAAAAAATAGAGGAGATCAAGGCTACAAAAGTGAAACAGGTGCATCGCACTCTCATAAGATGAATAATAATAAGTTGAGTTTTCAAATGTATAAATTACCTGTAAGTAGTTGCACACCATACCTGGAACAATATCATCAGCTGAACCAATGATTATAATAGGAAATTTAGGATGAAAACACATGGCTCAAATACCATGGCCTTCAAGCATTCGGAGACAACTTTTGGCTTGATCATCCCACAGCTAATTGGAGTAAGACATGAAAAGGAGATCAGAATTGTATATAAATTTAAACTATTTAATGGATCTTAAGTATATAAGGATATGAAAAGCAAACTTTAATAGTGTCTACCAGGACTAAAACAATTAAACAAAAGCAGATTCCAAAAAAAAAAAAGATATAACCCATTGATATCTTATCATACATATATAACAATGCTAACATGGAAAAAAGAACATCGGATTTTTGAATCAAAGAACTTAAATAACAAAAAACAAACTTTTCAAATCTAATCAAAGAATATAAGAAGGAGAAGGGTAGCAAAATAAGCATACCTTCACGAAGGGTTGAAATGGAAACCACAAGGAAAGGAAAGAAAAAGAGTAACAACATGTGGTATGAACCATAACCAGTTGAACCAATGAGGTTTTATATTAACAACCCTCATTATTCCAACAACCTCAAAAATTTGCTCAACAAATGCTACTGAAGAGGAAGAGTTTTGCAGTTACACTTTAAAGATGCTTTCCAAGAGATTCCTCATCTCTCATGCATTACTCCTATCTTTAAGATGTCATAATTGCTCATTTTGATCATACCACTCTTTGTATGAGTTCAATTGCACATGGAGAAGTTCAAGAGAGGAAAACGTCTACAGTTACACCTCCACTATAGAGTAGTCAATTAATCATCATCTTGATGCATTCATATGGTCTTAATGATACTTCAGTTACTGAATTCAATTAATCATACTCTTTGCACAAGTTTAAATTCCAAATTCACCCAACTACCTCTTTGTCTTAAAAACAGATTTAACGGATGGTTAAAAGGGTAAAGCTGTCACTACTACTACATAAGCTTAATTTGAGAATGTAATCATCATGCCACCAAGGGTACGCTTATCAACTCACATAGCAATAAGCATAGTATGCTTGCACTCGAAACTGGATCAGTTGTACTATGCCAACATGTTACCTAAATTACCCCTAAAAAAGTCGGATGAAAAACAACGAACAGTCAAATACCAACTCCTTTTTATATATATATAGGATACATCATCAAAAAAAATTTCTTTTTGTTATATTTTTGTCATTAATCATGCGATTGATCAAAATAAGAAGTAGAAAGCAATCCCATCACATTTGTCTTTATGCATCATTAATGATGGGCATAAGAAGAATTTTAGAGTATAAAATATTTAAAAATGTCAAATATAACCAATATTTTGGGACAGTAAAAAAGAAAAGTATAACCCTTTCAATGGAACGGAAAGAGTATAACTTAGGATCTGTATAACTTGTGTTTTTAGAGGTGTTTTTGAAAAACGACACCATAACATATATCAAAAACTCTCTCTACCGTACTAGTTTCTTAGAGAAATCTTGTGCTCATTTAGAGAGAAAATAGTATGTCCATTGGATCTGGGTTTCATCAGTGGAAAGATACTAATGCAACCATAACTATTCTCCTTGCATTACCAGAAACTGTAAGCGGAAGAGTACATCAAGTATTCCAATTTCTAATATAGAAATGATAAATGGTAAAATCCCAGCACAGAGCCAAGGTATTGAAATGCTGTACTTAAATTTATCTCCACGAAGCTGTTTATGGAACAACCTTTGAAACGAGCTACAGAAATGTTGCCAGGACAGACTCACAATACAGAAACTGTTCTGTGAATATCATAATATATAAGGGCCAAGTCAACGTCAACTAACAACTAACATCAGACGTAGACAAGCAAAACGTATATCACTTCGTGCAATGTATCAAGCTTCCAGCGCCCAAGAAAAGACCAAAGACCGCAGCACTTCCCAGCGTGGATTGGCCAATATATCTGATTTTCAGAAGGCCAGGAACCTGGACAGATACATCAACATAATGTATAAGCGATGACCATGAAACAGATACTAAAAACATCATTCTAGCCTTCAGCATATAAGACCTAATAACATCTGAATTTCAATGTGTAAAAAGCATCCTTTGTCTCAGATACCAAGTCTAACTTCTGCATATTTGTTAACCAAAAGCAGGCATTGGCTTACGAAGTCAAATGTGAAGTTTGAGAAAGCAAAGAGCAACCAATAGCCATGTTTTCCATATCATTTCATCTTTTATGTGCAGCAAGAAATTGCTAAACTAGGCAGATCACTAATCACTTTAACATATTCTCCTTGGACTATCCACATCAATCAGGCAAACAGAGGCCAAGACAAAAATGAGGTCTTTTAACTAGATACAGGGGAAAAGGAATTAGTAAATCTATAACGCAGAATAAGTAATTGAAGCACATTAAAAAAGACCATTCCATTTGACCTAAATTCACAATCTATTACTTGAACTTCTGGTGAATCACACATCAATGACTCATCCCCCACACACAGGAAGAACCTTATATATTGCCCATATAATGCTGCAAAACTCCAAGCAAAATCCATGAACACATCATCTTGTAGCAGAAAAGCTACAAACTGAAATGAATAATTCTACTGGAGCAGGGCAGGTACTACAAACTATCTACAGGTGCACAGCCACATATTGAGAAATAGTTGTTAGTTTCAAATTGCCACCTCAATCAGTATGAAACTGGATGTGAATTTTAAGTGCAGGGCATTCTCCAACAGGAACAAGTTTCAAGTTACCAAACCAGATTTACAAAAAAAAGGTTCATTTAATTCAAAGCAACAAAAAACAAGGGAACCAATAACCATTCAATATTCAAATTGGCCACTTCATTTACTTGGATATTTTGCTTATTCATATCCAAGTTCACAGATAACTGATAGATAATACTCTACTCCTACTTTATTTTTTTATCCACCAGGTGTAGCAAAATAGAGGGGAAAAAGTCAGCTTTTGTAGGCTTTGCAGTAAAATTAAATGGAGGTAAAGCTCTTCAAAGGAACAATGTAAAGATAAGCATTGGTTAGAACTTGAGCCTCCAGGAACCCAAGATCATGATGTTATCAATTTCATCATACAAATTTGGATGTTAAGAGATCCTTTACATCATTCAACCAATTAGCTTCAACCAAAAGAAATGAAATGCTGGAAATCAACATCTAAAAGTGAATTGGTAATTAATCTAGCCATGAAATTGAGGCAAAAATGGTTAGCACTGTAAATAGCTTCAACCATCCATGATGAATTGAATTTAAACAGTACCAAAACCGGTATTAACTGGCACCTCTTTAGTTTTGAGGCAGTTTGCAAAATAACAACGAAACGGACATAAAGAACATGGAGACAGAATATCAAATTTTTGCAAGATATGAAGTAAAGAAGGATAATTTAGTGAAAAGGAAGCAATAGATAATTAAGAAATGCTTCAGTCACATAGACCAAAATATTACTCAGAACTGGGTTCAAAAGAACATCTGCGAAACCCAAATTTACAAGCTTGATATGGCAATGTTCTGAGTCAAAAGACTCTTAAAAGGTTGACATCCAGACAAAAATGAATGCAAAAGTGAACTTTGACACTAAAAGCAAAAGTTGGACTTCTAGGCTAATCATTATCCCCAATCTACATATCTTAACTGATTATCAACATAGGATAACTTTATATTGTTCTGTATCAGTAATAGTAAGACGAATACGGAAACAAAAAATTATCAAACTTATCAAAGCTAAAACCTTCTGCTGCCATTAATTGTCATGCATTTTAAGCCCCAAGCCCTCATTCAAAACCAAGTCCAAAGGAAATAAGTTGGCAAAAAACCTTCAAGAATTATATGGCTAGCATATAACGGAATTAGACACTGTACTGCAGTTTTCCTGCTAAATTAGTATAAGAAAACTCAAGTCTACTAAGCCACTTCCAGATGACCAGCCCACCCACCCATCCACCACCAACACCAAATAATAATAATCCCCCAAAACACATTAACTAGAAACGAAAAATAAGAAATATCCGAAGTAATGTATCTAACAAAATTACTACGAAGAAAATGGACAAAAGCTAATTTAAGTGGAAAAAACCTATTTACCTTGCATCTGATAGCGTCAAAAGTTCCATAACAAGCACCTGGGCAACAAATTGGAAAAATATCAAATTAAACCTCATATTCTCCCAAAAAAATCAGTTAAAAATGAAAACACAAGGAACCATTTTTCACAGGGGACTAACTGGTAAGAAATTCCGCTAATCTCGAGCACATAAATAAGTGGAATTAAGACCTCTCATTTCTCTAATTTCTAATTTAACAACAAGAATGAGTAAAAATTAAACTAAATTCTAAGGTTTTGACAAAATAAATAAAATTAGGGTTTAAGAGGGGAAAAACAAAAGGCGATGCAAATTTTACCAACGGCACCGCCAATAGCGCCCCCGACGACAACGCCAGCAGTTACTTTTGCCAAACAGCTATCCCTCCTCATATTCACCACCGGATTTTTTCCCTTTTTCTTTGGGCCTCTCTCTCTGATTTTTTACAAGGAGAGGAGACTGGAGAGTGACAGTGGAAACAAGAAACCTCTGTTTTGTTCCCCAAGGAATTTCTTTTTTTTTTTTTTGTCATTTTTTTTAGTCCTGGTCCTTGTATTTTGAACTAATCCAAAGTTTAATCCAAAGTTTAGTGCCGTTTTGACTTTTGCAAAGTTCATCTGGATAGGGATAGGGTTGGGCATGAGTCGGGTACCCGTCTCTAACATGATTTGGCTGATCCGATAGATTAGATCCAAAGTTTAGTGCTGTTTGACTTTTGCAAAGTTCATCTGGGTAGGGGTGGACACGAGTCGAGTACCCGTCTCTAACATGATTTGGCTGATCCGATCCTAATCAATTGGATCAGCCATTTTACAACTCTAACCCGCTCCTAATGTTTTCGGGTACCCACTATTCGGGTACTCGAAAAACGAGGCGGGTCATAGGGTACCTCCCAAAAAAATTATTTTCAATAAAAAAATTATTTTTCACTTAATATCAACATTTTTTCAATTAAAAAAAATATTTTTTCAATTAATATTGGTAAAGATATTGTAATTAAAGTCCATACATCACTATTTTCACACATTGCATCCAACAATCAAATCGATCTTATAAATTTAGTACATATTATAATTATAATATCTAATGGACAAAACGAAATTTTATAATAATTTTGAGTATATCATCATTCTCACGTATTTCATCCTTCTACAACATAACAAACATAAGGATAATAAGTATTTGGCAACTTCCCCAACTTCCTTAAGGTACAAGACTGCATCCCAAATAAGTCGATTGTGAAATCAAATTCAGAAAAGAATTGAATTGAACTAATTATTTTCGGAAAAAATATAACCAAAATAACCTTAAAAAATCTTTCCCAACTTCTTTACATATTTGGAATAAACCTTATGGTATTAAAGGTAATGAAAAAAAATAAATTTCTTACACTAAATAAAAGAGACAAATTTAAGAGACATAATTGTAATAAAATAAATCAAATAAATAAATAAATGAAAGACACAAATGTTTTAATTATCTAGCTAATAGAAAATTGAAACTCCAAACACAAATATTTGATTGCATTGATGCAAAACTTTCAGGAAAGATCGATAGAGGTAGAATAAAAATAAAAAGGATGAAAGGGATGAACAAATTTTATAACAAAATTTCACAAATTTTTTTTCATTTTGTTCATTTGGTTCATGTTTCACCGAGAATATTCACTTTCTTTAAACAAGATAAGGAGAGGTGAATCATATAGGATTAGAATATGAAGCTATAAGCCACTTCACTTGCACTTAGAATTAAAAATTACAAAGTTATAAAATGATTCATAATTTTAATATTCATAAAATATACTCTGCGGGTCGGATACCCGCGGGTTTTTATTTTTCTGATCCATATCCATACCCGATTTTTTGCGATACCCGACCCTCATCTGCCCCGCCAAGAAAAATTGAATCGAATATCCTATTTTTCGGATCGGATCGAGTTCATCGGATTTTCAGATCGGCAGGTTTTTTTGCCCACCACTATTAAATACAACATTATAAATTTTTTATTTATTTTAATTCAAACTAGAGATAAGAAGGCAATAGGGATAGATTTCGTCCCTTAAATTTTGAATATTTCTAAATTTATTTCTTTGAATTTTGATATTTTCATGATTGGTCTCATGTATTTACCGAAATTTGAATGATGCGTCGCCAGCACGAAAGCCATGCGATCCGTCAAGTTATCATGAATCATCGCAGCAACGGGCAGAGCCCGCGTCGACCTTTTATCTAATAAATGCATCCCTTCCAGAAGTCGGGGTTTGTTGCACGTATTAGCTCTAGAATTAGTACGGTTATCCGAGTAGCAGGTACCATCAAACAAACTATAACTGATTTAATGAGCCATTCGCAGTTTCACAGTCTGAATTAGTTCATACTTACACATGCATGGCTTAATCTTTGAGACAAGCATATGACTACTGGCAGGATCAACCAGGTAGCATTCCTCACCGACGCCGACGTCGCACGAGGTCAACGAGCTCGAAGGAGACGTGACGTCTCGAGGCGACGATGGCAGTCGTTCGATGCGGGTGATTGACGCCAAGTTCAGGCAAATAGAGATCGAAGATCTCCTGCCCTCCGGGTGTTCCGCGTCCGAGAGCTCGGGCTACAGTTCGTGGGCCGAGACGCATCGCTTGTCTGCGACTCGGAACACGGCCTCGCCTTTGCGGTTCCCCGACGCCGCCGCAGCCCGACCGGGCGAGACGGCGTTGGGAGAACGTTGAATGTTGTGGCATCCGAATTCCTTCTAATAGGTATGCAACACAGGAAACCCATGGGCGGCCAAGGCTAACGATGCTGCTCTTGCGCCAACGATTGAAGGGGAATGTGAAGGAAGACGTCACCGCACCAGCGGGGATCCGACCAGCCCAAACATGCCCACCGCTACCCACGCGCCGTCACGAACTGCACCGTCTGAGCACCTAAGCCGTGCATCGACAACCCCAATCAGTCACCGATGCCAGCTTGGATGCCAAGATCATGCAACGTAAGGCACGCAACACACACAAAAACGACGTAAACGAACGACCGCCGTGCACGACGCCCGCTCAACCGACCAACTCTTGAAATTTTGAGGCAAAGAAAGAATTTAAGTGCCCTTACATGCCCAACGATGATGTCTAACGTGTTTCTAGTACCGACGGCCTTCCTATGGCCTTGACAGGTCAAGCATCTCAACTCTCCCTGATAGTCTTGAAACTAAAAAACTCAAACTGTTAGTAGACCCACACCCTTTTCGTCTCACAAATATAGCCACCAATAGATGGCAATTTAGTGTGTATTTAACACACCTACATATGGGTGCTTGAAACAAATATAAAAAAAAATTTCCAAGATTGAATTGAACAAAAATAAAAACAATAAAAAATAATAAAAAATTTCCAAGATTGAATTGAACAAAAATAAAAACAAAAAAATAATAAAAAATACAAAAATATAGTTTAATAAAAAAAAGCAATTTATGAATTTCAAAGACATACGGCGGTGGACATTAACGAGACTCAACATGTATGCTTAAAAAGATAAAAATAAGCGAAAACAAAGCTAGGCGGTGAGTCTTAGGCCGCATGACGGAGCATTGGCACGACACTACACCGACGACGTGAAAAACGCACGACGGTGCCCATCATGGCAAGGCGATAGGCCTAAGGCCGCACGACGGCCGTTGGCTTGCGTTGGCTAAGGCATGGGCACGACGCCACATCCACAGCAAGAAAAATGCACGACGGTGCCCCTCATGGCTAAGCGGTGGGCCTTAGGCCACACGACGACCGTTGCCTTGCGTTGGCTAAGGCAACGGCAAGAAAAATGCACGACAGTGCCCCTCATGGCTAGGTGGTAGGCCTTAGGCCACACGACGGCCATTGCCTTGCGTTGGCTAAGACAAGGGCACGATGCCACACCGACGGCAAGAAAAACGCCCGACGGTGCCCCTCATGGCTAGGCGGTAGGCCTTAGGCCACACGACGGCCGTTGCCTTGCGTTGGCTAAGGCAAGGGCACAATGCCACACCGACGGCAAGAAAACCGCACGACGGTGCCCCTCATGGCTAGGCGGTGGGCCTTAGGCCGCACGACGGCCGTTGCCCTGCGTTGGCTAAGGCATAGGCACGATGGCCACACCGACGGCAAGAAGAACGGCCGACGGTGCCCCTCATGGCTAGGCGGTTGCCCTTAGGCCGTACGACGGCCATTGCCCTGCGTTGGCTAAAGCATGGGCACGATGCCACACCGACGGCAAGTAAAACGCACGACGGTGCCCCTCATGGCTAGGCGTTTGGCCTTAGGCCGCACGACGGCCGTTGCCTTGCGTTGGCTAAGGCATGGGCACGATGCCACACCGACGGCAAATAAAACGCACGACGGTGCCTCTCATTGCTAGGCGGTGGGCCTGAGGCCGCACGATGGGCGTTGGCTTGCGTTGGCTAAGGCAGGGGCACGATGCCACACTGACGGCAACTAAAACGCACGACGGTGCCCCTCATGGCTAGGCAGTGGGCCTTAGGCCGCACGACGGCTTCGGAAGTGTTTGGATAGATTATTATTTGAAATAATTATTATAACAATTCTTGTGATGTGATGTGGTTAAAAATATAAAAAAATGAATTGAAAAATGTATTTATGATATAAGTGAATATATTATTTGAAAAAATTTGCTATCGAAACATTCTAATATTAGACTTGCAAAATTCATAGGTGGAGCTAAGCATTGAAATTGAACTATGACGAACTATATTGGTAAATAAAAAATACATATATTTACTAGGATTTAGAAATCTTTGGTTTAAATATTCCTTCTCCATTCCTGCAAATACACATATATGTGTGTATGTGTACATACGCACGAGGGGGCAGATACGTGAAACATGAAATTTTGAGGGATTTTATATATTTTTAGAATTAGTACCTAAACATAAGGGAACACCAAATGTATACGGAAAATTAATAAAATTAATTAGCAAACACTAAGAAACACCTCTCCACCCCCACAAAAAAAAAAAAAACTAAAGAAGGAGAATTTACTGGAGGTCGTTGGCAAGTGTGACCATAAATAAAAACTAGTATATAAGTTAATAGCAGAAGCTTATTAAAAGTGTTAAAACAGCCTTATCTTATCTAGTTAGTGCTTGTTAAGACTTAAGAAGGACGACATTGAAATAACACAAAAACACAAAAGGTTTGGGTTAGTTATGACTTTATGTTTACCTCCCCTAAAGTTTATTTTAATTGCAGATTTATCCCCGAAATTAGCCAAGTTTACTCGACCTTGACAATAATGACATCGAAATTTAATGTACATAAACAGTGAGAAGGTGTGACGCCGCCACTTCTCTCTAAGGTGAACCAAAGGGTATCCACGGAACGCCTGCCCAACTTTCGCCAGAACTCAAGACAATTCCCGGTCAAGGTTAATACAATACTAGCCATCACGACAAGGTAAAGTAAGAAAGAGAAATCACTTCCATAAATAACATTCAAACTTACACCACGAATTTCACAATACATCAAGTTTCCAAAATATACAAATGTCAAAAGTTTAGTCGATTACATTCGAAACCCTAATACCAAAAGTACACCCCCAGGATTTCTTCAAGTTTCACTCTGAGTCCGTTCCTGTTAAGGAAAACAAATCTACAGGGTGAGCAATTGCTTGTGAGGTCAAGAAAACACACATGCAAGCACGTTGTTCAAGTAACAATTTCAATTGACAAGTAAAGCAATAATATTCATGTAAATAACAATTCGAGCTAGAAAAGTAAACAGAAACAATTCAAGGATATAGGAGATCTTAGGAGCTATATTGCACTTGCACGATCAAGAACCTCCACGAATTGACACTATGTCAATCGGGTAGGCTATAGTCCATAGAACTTCACTTATCATGTCCTCATTCACTGTTACATACCCCTATATCGGGTCCGCCTTTCATTTGTTTGAGGCGATACTGTTCGAATATGCCAAGCAAGACCTTTCAATAGGTCAAGCTTATATTTTCTCATGGTTCACCAAGGAGCCCGACCAAACCCATGCCGGCTCGAGTCCAAGGTTGGCCAGTGAAAATTGAGCATCCCCCACTTAATATTTATGAGTCGAGGAGATTCACTCCAATGACGTATGCAACCATAACATACTAATTCATTCATTCAATCATTCCATACAATTCAACCTTTCATTACAATTCAATCATTCATTTCATTCAATTCATTAAATAGATTTCATTCATTCATTCCATTTCAATCAATTCAATCACGATCCATTCATTTCAAATGAGAACGAGTGCGGTAAAGTACACACTCGACTCCATTTTCAAAATTTTCAATCATTAATGACAGTTAAGCATGTATCAAGTTCGCATATGCTTGACACTCACCAAATAATTCAAGAAGTAAAGCACACTTGAGGGTTCAAGCGTCCACGTAGGATCCTCTCGAAGGTACTCTTGAGTGCCTGAGCAATTAATAATAACTATTACATACTATCGCTTAAAATCCCTAATTATCGAAGAACATTGTACTAATGTACAATCTAAGAAGATATCACGCAAATGAGACTTAATTATTCATAAATCAAGGCTCAAAAGAGGGTTTAAATATACAAGGGAAAATCTGATTTTTATCTTGAAATCGAGTGTAAAACGGTTAAACAATCTCGAAGGAAAATAGAGAGTGCAAAGGACTCGATTTCCTTTAAGTTTGAAAATTTCAGATTGGACAAGCAATTTTTGAAAAATCGTATCTCACTCTCTGTAGGTCCAAAATTGGAAAACTTGAACTACATCCAAATTTTTAAAAGTTCCTAGAAGACACTTTTCCACGATTCAAGATGGATGACATTCAAAATCCGGCTCAAAGTTGCTGTTTGGAATACCAAGGCAGTTTCGAGGTTGGTTTTTGGCCAATTTTGAAAATTCGGCAAAATTCACAGAATGTGAACTAGCTTCTGAAATTTGGAACTCAATTAGAGTTACAATCAAAGTTTAAAATACAACAAACTGAACAAGAATTGGAGTTTTGAGCTCCAAGATTTAGCAGCTCGAAGTTGCTGAAAATTTTCACTGAACAAAGATTTTCCAGATTTGAAACTTAAACTTTGGGACTTTAGTTGGGTATCAAAATGGACTTGGAATAGCACCAAATTTGGTAGTATTACCCTACCATATAAGCGCTATTCCTCTATCAAATTTCATATAAAAATTCGTATGGGAAGTCAGTTAACAAAGCCACTAAAATTTCAAGAATTTCCAAGGCAAATCTGCTTTGTACTTCCGTTTTCCCTTTTCTAACTTTTGGGACAATGAAATCATCTCAAACATGGTTCATTTATGAAGACAAGGTCTAAGAAACATCCAAAATACTTTTTGTAGGTGGTCATCCAAGATACTTTTTAAGGCATTCAACTAGCCAAAAAGAGGGTTTCCATCACTGAGACAGTTTCGTAATTCGGCCACAACTCACCCAATTCAACTTGGAATTGAGCGTGGTTGGTGGCGTTGAAAACTACATTCATAAGGTTACAATTTCACAGAAAAAATCATTTTAAAATTCTGTCCATAACTAGCTCATATTCGAGCATCACGTTGCAGCTCATAACAGATTTTTCAACACAATCGAGAAACAGGGCAAGTAACTTTGAAAGGCTGGTACGGTTCACTCAAGTGGAATCAGGGAATGCATTTTATACCGTTGGAAAACTGGAAGTGTTTAGTTTCTAATGCTATAAACTGTACTCAATTTTGATGTCAGAGCAAAGAGTTATGGTCAATTCAAAATGGCTGCCAGAACAACTCTAGACACGTTTTCCAGTTGTAAAGAAATTTCGAAATTTCAACTTTTGGATAACCAAATCAGGTGATTTTTGGTGGAAACTTTCCACACAACCTATATAACATATTTTCATCAAAATCAAGTCAATTGGACCACAAAAAGTTGCATCAACAGGTGCGGCAAAGTAGGGGCAGAACCGGCACTTTTCTTGCTTTTGTTTCCTCTAGGTTTTCTTTCCATTTTTCAAACTTTTAATCACTAGTTTAATCTCTAGATTTGGAGGAAGATTGGAGGAGTAAAGATGAAGAGTTTGAAACTCATGTGGCAAGGGTGACTTCTCTCTTATCACTTTTTCTTTTGTATTTGAATTCATGTTTAACTATAATACAAGTTTGGTGTTTGTTTTTACCATGTTTGGTTAAAGTTTATGCCTAGAGTATGGATGAACTTTCTACATCTTGTTTATGATCTTTACTTGGTTATTTGATGATATTATTTTGAGCAAGTTATTTATCATTTTTGCTTTTTTTATCATGATTAACCCGCCATTAATTGTGATTATCTAAAGGTGTTAAGTTTGCAATGAAAATTGGAATTTAACACTAGTTCAAGGAAGTGATAAACCTAGGGAGTACACTCACGAGAGTAGAGGTGCACTTATGTGGCTTAAGTGACTAGTTCATATAATTTCATAGAAGAAATGAACTTGTAATTAATTCATAACCACGAGATTAGGTATGCCTTAGTTACAAGTATAATTGATTCACTACGAGAGTAGGTTTCACATACATAAGGAAATTACGCCATAACTAGCCAAGATAATAACATTCACTTAACCGGTATTCTCATTTGCAAGAGTAGTAAAAATTCCATATCTCTAGGAGCTTTCTAGTGGTATTTTCATTAATTTTATATTTAAGCTAGTCTAGATAATAAAGGAGTTCGAAAAATACCGGTAATTGCAATCTTCCCTGTGGGATCGACCCTTAATACCCTATACTCGCTCACAATTCGTATACTTGCGATAAATCGCGTATGGGATATTTAAGAGTTTATAAATGTAAAACTTGATTGGGATGAGTTTAATGTTATATCTATACCCCGGGCACGTCAGGAAGCTTAAGAATGTATGGCCAATAATGCTCCAAAAATCAACTAGGAATAGTGCGCGTACGCGTTCGTTTTGTGCTCGATTCCTCTCAGGTTTGTTTCACTTGTGTACTAAACTTCTAATGCACTTCCATTCATACTATTATTATTTCCTCTTAATAGTCTAAAAATAAATGTCTAAAGTCTCTCGATTAATTACACGCGTGAAAACGCGTACTTTCGATTTGTGCGCGATAGAGCGAAATTTCTAAGGAATTCTTGTAATGATAGTATTACTAACTAATACTTGAGTATTTAAATATAAAAATACCTATTTTAAAACTAAGGTATGAGTTTTCAATCTCCAAACTCACTGTACCCTCAAATTGATTATTGTCTCCAAATGTGTGTTCACTATTCTCACTAGACGAGCTTCCAAAAATTAAATTTTATAACAAATCATTTTAAAAATATATGCAAGTCATAGTTCCATGTAATTGGGTCTAAAAAGGTTGGAATATAATATTCGGAGGAAATAGCAATTAAATATTTAAATAAACTAGTAATAGAAATTTAAAATAAATAAATTTGCGAGTTCTCATACGAGTCTAGTATTAATTTCTCAAGTCTCTAATTTGTCATGCAGTACGACTTTCGAGAAATTATCGACGTACGCGTAATAAAAACTTTATTTAATTTAATCATATCTAATCTCTCAGTTAACTCTTCTTAGTCCCCTATTGATCATCTTTAATTCTCCAAAATCATTGTACTCTCAGATCGACTATCATCTCGAAGGTGTGTATTTGTTATTCTTTAATAAACAAGCCTTCGAAAAATTTAAATTTGTTAGCGAGATGTTTTAAAAGTATAAATAAGACATGGTTCCATAAAAATGAATTTAAGAGGGTTGAAATAAATTGTTTGGAAAAAACAGGTGAATAAATATTTAGATAAGCCAGTAATATGGATAAAATGAGAAAATTTTCGGGTCCTTACATCATTCCCTCCTTAAAAGGAATTTTGTTTTCGAAATTCACACTTAGGACAATATCATTCCCTTAATGGTTAAGTCTATCAGATCAATCACTAACTTACGTTTTTCAACCCATACTTTGAAATTTCTATTCATGCAACTAGCAATCAAATCTTGATTTTTTCCCAATAAGCATTTTAACCTCCAAGTCATAAGGTAATTTAATCGGTCTCACATCTTTCTTACTCATGAATCTAGGGTTTGCAAAAGGAATGTGTCATACCGTGGTCACTTAGAACCTTAGCTAAGTAAATTCTACCAGTGTCAAGTACTTATTCCAATTTTCTCCAAAAATCCAAAATACATGTCCTTAAGGGTCTGAATTGTCCTCTCTGACTGTCCATCAGTCTATGGGTGGTAATTGATCGTACAATCATAGTCCTCCAACTCCACCCACCTTCGTTATCTCAAGTTCAACTCCTTTTGCAGAAAACAGGTACTTAAGATTCTTGTGATCCATGAAATCCTCAAAAGTTATTCCATACAAATAATATCTTTATTTTTCAATCTAAAATCTTTACCGGTCCTTTATCATAGGTCAAATTCTCATCAAGTCCTATTTCTTTCATTCAAACTCACACTTATTAAACTTAACAAAAATTGGTGCCCCCGCGAGGTTTGTAAAACTATCATCAGGTGTCTTTCATGATTTCTCTAACCTTAGAGCATACCAATATACCATCAATAAACGCCACCACAAATTGATCCAAATACGGTTTAAAACCTCAATGCATTAAGTCCATAATTACTGCTAGTGCATTAGTCAGCCCAAAAGGCATAGCTGTGAATTCGAAGTGCCATGTTTTAAATTAAAAGTGATATTGAATACGTTAGTTTCTAGGATCCTCAACTAGCAATTGCTTTTGTTGTAAATTCAACTTGAATAATTCCACGACCCTTGCAATTGATCACACTTTTATCTATACGAGGCGAAAGGGCAATTGTTCTTAATAATCATATTGTTCAAGTCTCAATAGTCTATGTATAGCCTCAAACTTCCATCCCAGATACTATACCCTGTCCCTTAATTGTTAGGCTCATTCAATCTATCAAATGTTTCCTTTCACTAACCCAAACCTCACAACCTTAATATATCAATTTGGCAATCAAATATCGGGTTCCAACTTCAACCCTAAGATCTCGGGTTTTTTTTTTCACCGATCCCTGGTCATCTCTGAGACCTCGAGGTTGCATATGCTCTCAATTATAATCTCGATCACGTCTACTACCGTCAATGTCTTATCACCAAGCTAAAAGTGTGGGACAAAGTTTAAATATGCCTGTAAACCATTAAATCATTTAAAAGCAAGTAAATTGTTATATGTTATAAAAGATCATAATAGTTATTTCAAGTTGGAATAGATCTATCAAATCATTTCAAAAGAAGAAGAGAAACGACAAGGTTATAACTGAACGTGCCGAGTTACCAAAATACAAAACAACAAAGGTATTTTTCCCTTTTTACAAAAGATTGCCACTTCTAAAGTGTCAGTCTAGACTAGGTAAACTATAACCTCTATTCCTCGGACAGAATCAAATCCATTCCCGCTCATATTACTTCTATTACATGAGTCTCTCTCATAGCCATTAGCATTAATCATCCCTTCTGGCCCTCGACTGCTTTGTAGTAGATCCAGCAGACTGCCGAGTCTTTTATCTTTTCTTAGAAACTCTAAAACAATTTAAAAACTTATGTTCGGTACTACCATACCTCAAACATTTTCCTCGTTTTCTCCAATACTCAGCCTCAACATGGTTAATCTTGTTGCAGTATCCACCATTGCCGCAAGAAGTGATGGCGAAGTGATGGCTTCACTAATTTGAGGTTTTCTTTTATATTTTTTCTCCAATTCTACATTCTGGCGTAGCAACTCAGTTTTCTCTGCATATTCTTGTTTCCACCGTCCTTCCCAGTAGTCAGTCAATTTCATCTGAAATTCTATCTCATTTCGAAAAATATCCATTTCCTTACGCATTTCTTCCAAAGTTGTCATCTTATCAGTTGGTTTAAGTCAAATGCTAGTCTGCCAGGTAAATCAAAGGATCAAAATAAGTAGCTATCTATAATGGAATCTCTGGCCATGTCACTCTTTCATTACTTGGCTTATAGGTTATTTCAACTTATAAATCTTACCTATTCTCTGCTTAACATGGACGGAGTCTTGAGTCTCTACAAGATTACTATCATTACTTCTAAACATAACGAAATACGGAGATCTTATTCCTTAAAAGTTCTACACCCTAATTCACTTTCCAATACTCAATTACAAAGTTGTTCGAGAAGATATCCCAGCCTCTTGCTTTCACTAGCATCTTATTTTATCCTCTCGAATCAATTCTACTATTTTGAAACTAGATCTTCCATGAAACTTAGATAGGCGAACTTCGAGAATCATTCTACTTTCACACCTCTTTTGATTCTTAGGTTAGTTTATTGGTCTAGAACTTTGGTGTTCAACCAACCGTGCTAGAACATTAATCGTATGGTCAATAGTAGTAGCTACATAATTGTTTTCCTTGGTTTCTAGGATTTTGATTTGGTCTAGTAGTCGTTCTCTAAGCATCCCCTTGAGATTGGGGTTACTTAACACCTCACCCTCGGTCCCTTTCCACTTCCTTGACCGCTCATAAATTTAACATTTATAAAGGCATAACATAAAATTAGTGCACATGAACGAAATTTGAAAAGTGACACTTTGATCATGCCAACCAAATACAAGAATAAAAGGGAAGACACCGAAATAATCGTAAATGTGTACAACCCAATCATAGATTTGAAGTCATAAAACAATAAAGTCAAGCATCTTATGAGTAACATTTGATTGTTTCAAAAAGATAGGAAACATAGTGAAACAAAATACAAAATGCAATGGCCTTTAAGTAAGAATCACCCTGTCTATCTTTGACAAAGCCATTAAAGTAGACTAAGTCACTAGCTTAGTGATTGGTGGAGCTAGAAGTCTCTGCTACTTCAGTAGGATCATTTTCATTTCCTGCACTAGGATTTTTAATCTCATGTCCTTTATTGAATATCTTGCCATTCTTCACTTGCTCAACCAAGGTAATACACCCAACCATCGACTTATCCGTCCGGTCTATAATTTCGTATACTACCCTAACCATCGACTTGGAGTCTTTGTGTTTTCCTTGCTCCTCAAGTACCTCCGTCTGCACTTCAGGAATTCTAATAATCTAAGCATCCACAATTACCCTTAATTCTCGAGTATCCTCTCGAACTATCCCTGTTTTCTCGGATAGCCATCTCCAGTCATTGACCCCCGTAACAATCTGTTATTTGGGTACGAGTAAGTCCCCTAATAATCACATGGGGTCCTAGTTCAGCAAGTTCGATTATATCTCCAATGAATTTTCCCTAGGCCTTTCTCAATAACGGATCACCGGAAAGCGTCCCCGAGACGGCTCAATACCACCGTTACCTTCCATAATTTACAATTAAAATTAAAAGGTTAAATGAGTTCAAGTATACTGAATAAACTAGATTTGGTCATCTCATACTATCCCAAATATCTCTTACAAGGTCGAGACTTCCAATTGTCCATTAATTCAAACCAATGTTCAAATTTTTGTCCCCACGAGCGGTCACTTAACTTCCCAACCAATTCCATAATTCGGCATCCTAAACTTCAAGTTTATGATACACTACAGAGATCTGAATCCTAAACTCTGATACCAACTGTGACGCCTCTACTTCTCTCTAAGGCGAACCAAAGGGTTTCAGCGGAACGCCTGCCCAACTCTCGCCAGGACTCAAGACAATTCCCGGTCGAGCTTAATAGAATGCTAGCCATCGTGACAAGATAAAGTAAGAAAGAGAAATCACTTCCATAAATAACATTCAAACTTGCACCACGAGTTCCACAATACATCAAGTTTCCAAAATAAACAACTGCTAAAAGTCTACTCGATTACATTCGAAACCCTAATACCAAAAGTACACCCCTAAGGGTTTTTTCGAGTTTCACTCTGAGTCTGTTCCTGTTAAGAAAAACAAATCTATAGGGTGAGCAATTGCTCGTGAGACCAAGAAAATACACATGCAAGCACGTTGTTCAAGTAAACAATTCCAATTGATAAGTAAAGCAATAATATTCACATAAATAACAATTCGAGTTAGAAAAGTAAACAGAAACAATTCAAGGATATAGGAGCTCTCAGGAGCTATTTTCCACTTGCACGATCAAGAACCTTCACGAATTGACATTCCGTCAATTGGGTAGGCTATAGTCAGTAGAACTTCACTTATCATGTCCCTGTTCACCGTTACATACCCCTGTATCGGGCTCGTCTTTTATTTGTTTGAGGCAATACCGCTCGAGTATGCCAAGCAAGATCTCTTAATAGGTCAAGCTTATATTTTCTCATGGTTCACCAAGGAGTCCGACCAACCTCATGCCGGCTCGAGTCTAAGGTTGGCCAGTGAAAATTAGGCGTCCCCCACTTAATATTTACGAGTCGAGAAAATTCACTCTAACGACGTATGTACCAATTCATTCATTCAATCAGTCCATACAATTTAATCATTCATTACAATTCAATCATTCATTTTATTCAATTCATTAAATACATTTCTTTCATTCATTCCATTTCAATCAATTCAATCACGATTCATTCATTTGAAATGAGAACGAGTGCGGTAAAGTACACACTCGACTCCATTTTCAAAATTTTCAATCATTAATGACAGTTAAGCATGTATCAAGTTCGCATACACTTGACATTCACCAAGTAATTCAAGAAGTAAAGCGCACTTAAGGGTTCAGGCGTTCATTGTGGGATCCTCTCGAAGATCCTCTTGAGTACTTAAGCAATTAATAATAACTATTACACACTATCGTTTAAAACCCCTAATTATCGAAGAACATTGTACTAGTGTACAATCTAAGAAGATATCACGAATATGAGACTTAATTACTCGTAAATCGAGACTCAAAAGTGGGTTTAAATATACAAGGAAAAATCTGATTTTCATCTTGAAATCGAGTGTAAAATGGTCAAGCAATCTCGAAGGAAAATAGAGAGTGCAAAGGACTCGATTTCATTAAGTTCGGAAATTTCAGATTTGACAAGCAATATTTGAAAAATCGTATTTCACTCTCTATAGGTCCAAAATTGCAAAACTTGGTACCATTGAAAACTACTTCTAATGTACTAAAAGTTCCTAGAAGACACTTTTCCATGATTAAAAATGGATGACATTCAAAATCCGGCTCAAAATTGCTGTTTTGGAATACCAAGACAGTTTCGAGGTTGGTTTTTAGCCAATTTTGAAAATTCGGCAAAATTCACAGAATGTGAACTAGCCACTAAAATTTGGAACTCAATTAGAGTTATAATCAAAGTTTAAAACACAAAAACAGAACAAGAATCGGAGTTTTGAGCGCTAAGATATAGCAGCTCGAAGTTGTTGAGAATTTTCACTGAACAAAGATTTTCCAGATTTGAAACTTAAATTTTGGGACTTTAGTTGGGCATTGAAATGGACTTGCAATGGTACCAAATTTGGTAGTATTACCCTACCATATAAGGACTATTCCTTTGTCAAATTTCATATAAAAATTAATATGGGAAGTCAGTTAACAAAACCACTAAAGTTCCAAGAATTTCCAAGGTAAATCTGCCTTGTAATTACATTTTCCCTTTTCTAACTTTTGGGTCAATGAAATCATCTCAAACATGGTTCATTTATGAAGACAAGTCTAAGAAAAATCCAAGATACTTTTGGTAGGTGGTCATCACCAAGAATTTCGAAATAACAAGTCCCAATTCAAATTAAGGCATTCAACTAGCCAAAAAGAGGGTTTCCATCACTGAGACAGTTTCGTAATTCGGCCACAACTCACCCAATTCAACTTGGCATTGAGCATGGTTGGTGGCGTTGAAAACTACATTCATAAGGTTAGAACTTCATAGAAGAAATCATTTTAAAATTCTGTACATAACTATCTCATATTCGAGATCAAGTTGCAGCTCATAACAGATTTTTCAACACAGTCGAGAAACAGGGCAAGTGAATTTGAAAGGCTGGTACGGTTCACTCAAGTGGAATCAGGGGATGCATTTTATATCGTTGGAAAATTGGAAGTGTCTAGTTTCTAATGCTACAAACGGCACTCAATTTCGATGTCAGAGCAAAGAGTTATGGTCAATTCAAAATTGCTATCCGAACAACTCTGGACACGTTTTCCAGTTGTAAAGAAATTTCGAAATTTCAACTTTTTGCCAACCAAATCAAGTGATTTTTTGTGAAAACTTTTCACATAACCTATACAATATATTGTCATCAAAATCAAATCAATTGGACCACAAAATTTGCACCAACAGGTGCGGCAAAGCAGGGGCAGAACCGGCACTTTTCTTCCTTTTGTTTCCTTTGAGTTTTTTTTCCACTTTTTAACTTATAATCACTAGTTTAACCACTAATTCAACATAAACAACACCCAATATCATCAGATTAGTTCATCAAGTCCATTGTGGGATTTCATAGAGCTCACTCACAAGATCTACCACAATCCAAGACTACCCACATGAAGCTACAAGTTTCTAAGTACAATATAACTTACAAAAACTAAGATTCGAAGGTTTGATCATCATTACCTCCTAGATGTTGCTAGAGCAGAAATTTTTGGTCCTTTGAAACTCAAGAAAACCGTGAAGCTGAAGCTCCTTTCCTAACTTAAGTTGATCTCCAAGTTATTTGCAAGGTGTAGTGTGAATTTGAGGTGATGTGGTGCAAGAAAGTGAGGTGAAATGAAGAAAATTTTTGGTCTTCTTCTCCAAGGTGATGCACGGCTATTTGAGTGAGAAAGAGAGAGTTGTTGCAGCTGCAAAAGCTTCTTGAGGAAGCTTAAGAATGTGTGGCCAAGAATACTCCAAAAGTCAACTAGGAATAGTGCGCGTACGCGCGCGTTTCTTGCTCGATTCCTCTTAAGTTTGTTTTACTTGTGTACTAAACCTCTAATGCACTTCCATTGATACTATTATTATTCACTCTTAATAGTTTAAAAATAAAGGTCTAAAGTTTTTCGATTAATCGCGCCCGCGAAAACGCATACTTCCGATTTGTGTGCGATAGAGCGAAATTTCTAAGGAATTCTTGTAACGATAGTATTACTAACTAATACTTGAGTACTTAAACATAAAAATATCTATTTTAAAACTAATGTACGAGTCTTCAATCTCCAAACTCATTGTACTCTCAAATCGATTATTGCTTCCAAACGCATGTCCACTATTCTCACTAGACGAGCTTCCAAAAATTAAATTTTGTAACAAGTCATTTTAAAAATATATGCAAATCATAGTTCCATGTAATTGGGTCTAAAAAGGTTGGAATATAATATTCAGAGCAAACGGGCAATTAAATATTTAAATAAGCTAGTAATAGGAATTTAAAATAAGTAAATTTGAGAGTCCTCATACGAGTCTAATATTAATTTCTCAAGTCTCCAATTTGTCGTGCGGTACGACTTTCGAGAAATTATCGACGTACGCATAATAAAAACTTTATTTAACTTAATCACATCTAATCTCTCAATTAACTCTTCTTAGTCCCCTATTGATCATCTTTAATTCTCCAAAATCATTGTACTTTCAGATCAACTATCATCTCGAAGGTGTGTATTTGTTAATCCTTAATAAATGAGCCTTCAAAAAATTTAAATTTGTTAGCGAGACGTTTTAAAAGTATAAATAAGACATGGTTCCATAAAAATGAATTTAAGAGAGTTGAAATAAATTGTTCGGAGAAAATAGGTGAATAAACATTTAGATAAGCCAGTAATATGAGATAAAATGAGAAAATTTTCGAGTCCTCACAGAAGGCAGCAGTTACCTCTATTAAAAATACATTTATCTTCCCTTATCCACATTTTTAAACGAACCTTATAACTTGACCACATTTAATTCAATCCCTTGAATACTCAAAACTTATCCAAAACACCCAAATGTCATTAAAAAAAACCTAAAAGTAAGAATTTTAACTACTAAAAATAAAAAGAAAAGGTAAAGGAGAAAAGGATCAAGGTTCCTTTGTCCTATCTTTGTTGTAGTTACTTATGGGAATGGCAAAGGGCAGGGTGAGGTGGAGGCTGCCCAAACATTTTCCCGCTCCCAACCCCTATCACCCGCTCCCCCCATCCATCCCATCCCATCCCATCCCATCCTCGCCCTACCCTGCTTTTCCCAAAGATGCCTATCGAAGCTAATAGGAATAAGTAAAAGTGTAATTAGTAATTTAATATAAATAAATTAATATAATTAATCACTAATTTGTATTAGTAGAAATGTATAATTATTAGTATAAACTAATAATATTAATTATATTATATATACATAATTTAATACTCATAACTAATATATATATATCAAATTAATATATATATTGTATTAGTTATATATATATATATATATATATAAATATAGATTGGTGACAGGACGAGGGATAGGGCAGGGATTTACTCCTTTGTCCCTTGCCTCTTCTTTTAACGAAGGGAAAAATTGACCCCTCACCCCGCCCTATCCCCTACCTTATCAAGACATCAACCACTGCTGGTCAGGTTCTCTAGTTACTGACAGCTTACATCAACTGTTACCATCCTCTCCCAACCAAATTTCCCTTTATCTTTAGAGTGTTTTTCTTTTTCTTTTTTTTATCCGTTTTCCTCCTGTTGTCATGGATGTAATGTTGAATGTTTTTTTATGTCTGATGAAATTTCTTGAGGCAAAAAAAAAAAAAAAAGAGAAAAGAGAAACACTAGTACAGAAAGAGCGCATCACTAGATATGCAAGTTATAGACACAAGGCCTAATCAGTGGTGGAGTCACTAGAGGCAAAGGCAGCATCACTAGTACAGAAAGAGTGCATCTATTTTATCAATAACAACAACTATACTCATTTACTAATTAAATGATTAAATAATTATTTATTTAATTATTTATTTCAAAAAGTATATACTAATACCTTTGCAATTACTCATGATAAGCTTTACTATTTTGATAATGTTCTATAATATTCTTATTTTTAACTTCACAAGATATTTTTTATTCTAAAAGACAAAACAACCATCATTCAAGAACTGTTTCACAACCCATTTTATTCATCACTAAATCAACTCATCAAGTCCAAATTTTCATGAAAAAGAAATGGTAGACTTATGCTTTAAACGAAAAAGCAAACAATGCAAGCATAATAACAACAAAATAAATGATAATATCTGACCTAATTTTGATGATCAATTGATATTTGGGGAAAGCCATGTAGTTTAGAGTTAGCTTATAAGAGGAGGTGATCATATGCACAATGAACACAGCTGCAATTTCGGAAGAGGAATCAGTAGGAAGATGAAAGTTTTACGTTTAATTGAAACATGTCTTCTTTTGCTTTATTTGAATACTTACTACCATGATTCACCTCTGTACATTTTATTTAAGAAGCACAAATAGTGAAATGTATTATCATACTACTGTATCTGTTGAAATATAATTTTTTTATTATTTTTTTCAAAAGTACCTCACTCAAGTCATTTAGTTGATAAATAAATTGCAACATGCAAATAGTTTCAAAGGTACTAAAACAATAATTTAGAGAATCCAATATTGTCAAATAATAAAATTAGTCATATATTTATGTACTTCAGAACAATTTAAATGGGGCAAAGTTAAAACATTATTTAAATAATATAGGTAATAACATAATTTTTGTGGGGCTAGTGGGGGAACTTGCCCCAATGTTCCTCACACTAAATCCGCCACTGGGCTTAAAGATACATCAAGAAGCAAGTGATATATACGGAATATTTGTTGTGTTTAAATTGGAGATTATTTGAAATAAATACGGTAACACTTTTTGTTCTATGATGTATATGTGATAAAAAGGTGATTGCAAATATAAAAGTATGAGTTGAAAAATGTGTTTGTGATGTAAGCAAATAATTTTGTTGCAAATAATTGTTATCCAAATAATGGCAATTAAAATTAAAAGCCAGTTTCAACACAATATATATATAAAAAAAAGAATTGGCAAATCATCCCCTCATTGCTAAATTTTAGATCCCTCAGTAGGTTTTGAGGGCAGATTGAGGTCTCTCTATCCTGCCCCAGTGAGGAAGAACGAGAGGAAGTCAAATAGTCAACATGATCAAACAGCTTTAATAATGGGAGGCGATCCTCATCTACCGGTTCTTCTGGGGCTTCTATTGTGTACCCTGCTTTTGGCATTGAAAATAAAGCAGCTGCGTACCTTGTCATATTTCCAGTCATCATAAGTCGGTGACAAGGAGAGTGCAATCGGCCATTTGTCCATGAATGCAAAAAAAAGGAAAATTATGAATGATCTTTTATGTTGATGTACATATTAAATTGATGAAAAGACGTATCATTTCTTCTTTGGCAAAGGCACCAATTGTTTATTGATTTCTTATTACAGTGATGCTAACATAGGCAGGGCCGTTTGGGGCGAAAAGGTCAGCTGCCCCCAAGTTTTGGCTAATCTCTTTAACCCTCTAAGAATTTGATAATTTTCATTTAATGTTATTGTTTTGCTTCTCACCCTTCCCGCGTCCACAGAAAAAAAAAAAAAAAATTTTAGACAAAATTGCATTGCCCCTCTCACCCCCCTCCCGGCTTACCTTTTGTCTTAGGAAAAATATTAAATTCTATAAATATTTTTAGATGGTTATTAAATTAGATCTACAAAATTTAATTTCCTATTAAATGCTTTGTATTATATATATTATTTTCTCAGGAACAGTTAAGTTGAGTGGTAAGGTGGAAAAGATTGTAAGTAAGAGGTTTGAGATTCAAGACCTCTCATTACATGTGTGTGTATGTATACATTATCTTCCTAGAATTTCATGTATTGTCTCCAAAAAAATCTCATTATGAACATGTACCACAATTAATATTTGTAACAATTGGCTATTCAATTCGGTCCTTTAAGGTAAATTTTTGCAAATTGATTTTTTTCCCTTTTTGTATAGGTGGGCAAGAAAGAAAAGAACGCGAGTTATTATACAAATTGACATATTAATGCATATTTAAATTCAATACTAGGTATATGATTTCCTTATTATGTTTTGTGGGCTTGATTTTACTAATGTTTTGTTAACATCATCTTGACAATAAAGAACTTTTTGTCAGAAAATTTGAGTTTAAAATATTTTTTTATTTAGTTGGAACTAAATATCAAGTCTAAATCATAAAGGTGAGAATGATTGTAAATATGAGGTATTCTAGCCAAAAAATCTCCCACTTACCAGAAAAAAAGTCTAAACCATTAAACCACTAGGTTGGCTCAATGTCAGGGCAGGACTCTTAAAGGTCTCACTCGTTGTCAGGTTCAGAATTCGAATCCCTACCAAATTCAAGATTTGAATTCTCATGTGCCTTCCTTCAAAAAAAAAAAAAAAATCCTCCTGTGCATGAAAGTTGAAGGTGGGAAGGGTGTGAGAAATGGTGGGAAGGGTGACAAAAAGGCCTCAATCATTAAGGCAAAGTAATGGAAAAAAATTAAATATTTTACCTTTAGTATTTCACCCCCCCCCCCCCCAAAAAACAACCTATAAATCTTGGCTCCGCCATTTGAAACTAAGTGTGCAAAGACCTATAACTTTTATAGAAGAAAGGCAAAAACCTATTCAACCCTTGTTATTTTAAGTTTATATACTTTTAGCCCTCAAACTATAAGTGGTCCTTTATCCTCAAAATTGCTAAAAGTGTATACTTGTTACTATCCTTCTGTCCAGCTGAGTTGTTAAAACTAACGAGCATCACATGTGGCACACAAGCAAAGTGAGGATTTTCTTATTTAATACAATTGGCCAAATAAATCATATCTACAATCCCATACCATGAACAGTTCGTTACGATAAATATTGAAATTCACTTCAATTTTGCCTTGAAGTTGCTGAAAACAGTTGAGAGAATGATCATGTACGAATTCCGTGTTGATCTGAAATCTTCTTGCTCCAAGAAACAATTGGGCATAAGGTTCTCTGAGTTCAAATATGATATTATATAGGGAAATTCACAAAAAACCTAGCCAAAATATGGATATATTTTTGTGATAATATATGATAGTGGTTGAGTGGTGATCAACTCTCACTCAATATTGGTAGTTGGAGCGGTTGCCGAATGTTGCCGAAAAGTTATGTTTTTAAACTCAAATTGAGCTGACCAGTTCAATCGGTTAGATCAAAAATCAGTTAAGAGTACATCCGAATTTACCTTTAAAATTGCTCAGCAAAATGTCGGTCAAAATTGGGTTTGACTGAAAGCTGGAAAAATTGGTTAGAACCCGGTTTTCTTCACTTTGACTTTTTGGTGGTTTATTTTTTTTCCCACTTTTTTTTAATATCTCTTCACCCTCCAATCTTAATTCCATCCCTCAAAGAATCATCTATACTCATAGATATGAAATGTTCTATTTCATTTTTGTCAAAAGATATGAATTCAACAATGGGAGAAAGGGGAAAAATTGCAAGAAAGGAAGGAAAATCAAGAGGGGAGGGAGGCAGATAGTGCAGGGTTTCAAGAAACAAGAGAGAGTAAAAAGAAAAAGAAAGATGAATCAGAAACTTGTTTTGATTTGTGTTACTTGGGGGGAGCCCACGTGACGCGTGGGAGTTTGGAATTTGTTGTTGAAGATTGTTGGTAATTGTTGTTTTAAGTTTTGTGTTATTGATTTTACACATAGCATAAGAAAATTAGGAAAGCTGAAAGTTTATGATATGAGAAGATGGAATCATTAGTTTACAACAGTGAAGAAGCCTATTGCATTGGAGATGTGATATTTTCTATGGAGTCCAAAGATTTGTCGAAAAGTCTCTGTCTTTGTCATAATGGTTGCTTCAATTTTTTTCCAATGACATTTTGATATGCAACGCGCAAGAATATTGTTTTAACAAAAGTAAATTGTTATAGTAAAAGTGAAGAAAGATATGTTGAAAGGAATTTGAGAATTGATTATTTGAGAAGTGGTGAACGCTAATTTTTTATAGCGGCTTCCATCTTTTAAGAATCTCGGTGTGTGTTTTTTGACCACTTCAATAATAGTGGTCCAATTGCAAGTTTGAGGTTATATCATCGACAACTAAAGCAAGTTCGAGCTCTTTTTTTTCTTTTTTTTTTTTGAAGACACCTGAATTTTGTTTTATGGGCTTTATAGGTGATTATAAAGAACAAAAATCGAAAAGGCAAAGTTATTAAACTTTTTTGTTTAGCATATTGTTTTGTGCATGGATTGAAAAATATTGAAATGGCAAGTGGCGAACAAGAAGGTAGGTTCATGAAGCAAAGGAGTAATCACTTGTTATTACAACAGAAGGGGAAGGGAAGATTCTTGAAAAGTGAGGAGTTAAAAATAAAATTCAACTAGAGGAAGGGAAGATCTAATAAAGCCTAATCTAATAGGTATGGCAAAAGGCCTTGCAAGAGTATATATAATTTTGTATTATATAGTATGAGTTACTAAATTTTGCAACTATAAAATTTATAATTGAAGTTAACTAAGGTTATAGTAGAATGGTTACCTGAAGTTTCTTTTGAAGATGGACCTTGGCGAGATTACAAGTAGTTGATCATTTGTCAGCTTTATGAGTATTAGGTAAAGAGCCTTAGCGGTCACTAAACTATTGGTTGGATCATGTTTTGACCATTAAATTATTTTTTGTCAGTAATTGGCCACTAAGTAACATGATCAGTACACCCGTGACCATTTGATCGATAATTGCTCTTAATCTATGAAATTAGTAATTAATTTGTGAAATAGGGTCGTATAGTTGTTGGACAAAATTGCCCTAGCGCTTTGCCACGTGTACTGCTAATTTCACAGATTAAAAGCAATTATCAACCAAATGGTCACGGATTTACTGATTAAGTTATTTAGTGACCAATTATTGAAGAAAAATAGTTTGATAACCAAAACATGATCCGGCCAATAGTTTAATAGCTGCTGAGGTTTTTTGCCCAATGCATTATCTATAGGCAAGAAAATGAAGTGAAAGTATTAGACATGACTTATGAAAGTGAGAGACTTTAAAAGAGGGAGAAGAAAGGTGTATCATTAATAAGTAGTAGGAAAAAACTGAAGAATGAGGAAGGAAAATGGATTAGTGGATGATTAAGTAGAAATAAGTATTAATTACACCATAATGAATTGATTTGATTATGGATTGTGCATTGATATTATTATAGATGTGGTATTTTAATGCAATTGATGAAAAGGAAGAATTGAAAGAATGGTTTGGGAAAACTAAATCAATTGTCCTCATGTTACATGGTGATAAATATGATTTTTGGTGTGCTTTCTTATTTAGTTTTGGTATGTTTTATTTACTTCTATAGATAATTAACTAAGTTTCTAGTGAAGTTTGCATTTTATGGTTGAAGTATTAAAAATTGTATTTCTATAAATTTTAATGGTGAAACTTCATGTGTTTATAGATTTAATGATTTAATCATCAAATGGAGTGACATGAGAAGATATTTGGATGATTATTGATGATTTGAAGCGATTTAAAGAAGACATAAAATGCCAAATACTCAAGAGATGAAATGCAACCAAGAATAAAAGAGAAAAAGTTTTATAGCTTTGACACCTTTTGAAATTTTGGTTATATCTTGAATTACGAGTATTGCATTGAGATAATTCTTAAACAATTTTGAAGCTAACACATAGCTCTACATTTTTTATGCAGACATCGAAATCCAGTTCATGAGTTTTTCTAGTCAAAATATCAAAATACAGTCGGTTATTTCTATTGTCAAAAGTTGAAAAGGGGATTGACTAGTTGAGGGTATTTTGGTCATTTCTTGGTCCATCGAGCTCCAAATTGGATGATTCTTAACGCATTGGAAAGCTACTCAAAGGGCTACAATTTCATGTTTTAGAAAAGAGTTAGTTCGACCTCCATCATTGGGAATATATCAGTAGAATTTGATACAAAAATAGAGCAAGGAAGATGATTGACCAGAAATGAGCAACCTGCAAAAAAGGCAAAATATGGGGTCAATACGCGAGCTCATGTCGTGTTTTCGAGATCACGTATTCTTCAATTGTGGTTACAACTTGTTTTGTAACTTGTTCTCTGTTCACACAATCTTTTTGACCAATTTTTTTGCAAGAAATTCGGTTGAATATGAGCAGGCATAGAAACTCGTATAAACAACCTTTGGATGTTTCAAGAGGCAAATTTGCCAACTAAAAACAACTCATCTTGAGCTTTAATTCTTCTATAAATAGAGGTTTTGGAGAACATTTTCACAACTTTGGAAGGCTAGAAACATTACCAAAAATGTACTTTTTACTAGTTTTTCTTAGTTCATTAGTATAGTATAGCTTTTAATTCTTATCATATGATTTATGATTTGTGTGGAGGTTACCATGCTACTCATACATGTAGACAAGTACAAAATGTGGATTATTATGGTGAATTTGGGTATTGCAATCCTTGTTTTGATCAATATGGTCCAAATCGGGGGAATTCTTATGCTTATGGTTGGGATAATCAATGTACTTATAGTGATTCTCCATATTTTTATGATTATCCATTCAAATGTGTCCAATATGAATCAAAACCATCTTGAGAATTAGCAATAGAAGATTAGTTAATGCATCTTAACCTTCACAATTAGAAAGTGAACCATTAACTAACGATTCTAAGCCATCTTGGGAATTAGCTATAGAAAAGCTAGCAAATGCAACCTTTGACCATTTTGATAGGGTTGAGGAAAGATTAGATGAATTAACTTCTCACTTTGATAGAATACAAGACCAATTATATGCATTGTGTGAAGTTATTTCTTCTAATCATATACAAAATGATCCTAGCATGAATGGTAAGCATGTTGCAAGTGAAAGTAGATTGTATTCTGATGAAAATGATGAATCTCAATTGTGTTTTAATAAGAAAAAGTCCATTTCACATGATAGTATCTTTGTAGCTAACCTTGAACCTCAAGAAGTGAGCCTTAACGACTCATTGATAACCCCTCTTGAGGAATGTGTTGAAGGTATAGGTTCTAAAGGCATTATTGTCCAAGAAACCCTCATGACATCTCCTTTGGTGAGTACTCAAGTGATGCACATCCAAGGTAATAACTATGAGTCACTTGAGATTGGTAAGCCACTTCCATTTTTCCACTCATTTGGATATATGACTCCTATGATTGAGTCACCTTTTAATGATCCACCATGTCCTTTGATGGTCGATTATTCGTTAACTAAACCTCCTTGATAATGAGGTTCAATAGTCAAGCTAATGACTATAAAGAAGCGCTTGTTGGGAGGCAACCCAATGATTTCTTATTTTTAGTAGGTTTTAGTTGTTTGATTAGTATTTTTGTACGTTTTGTAGGTGGCAATGACAAGGGCTCATGCGAATGATCTTAATTGCAAAAGTGTCTATATTGAGGCAAAAAGGAGTTTTCACGTTCATTTGATGCATTTCATGCATTTAAAGTGTTTCATGTTAAAGTTATATTCATGCATGATCATATATTTTCAAGTGTATTTGGTTTAGAAAGATACATTTCCAATGTTAAACTTGGATTTTATTCAAAGAACATGAAAGCAAGTGGATACCGGCGGAATGCGGAAAGTTGGCCAAGCAAACTTGGAAGAAAACATTACAGAAAATGCATTTTTCCGCAGCAAATCTGGCCATGAATCCTTCCAATTTCCGGGCGGATTCATGGTCGGATATGCAGGGGATAAGAAAAAAAGTTTCTACCAACAATCCCTCCACGAATCCCTCCAATTTCCAGTCGGATTCTGACGATGCTTCAGCTTCAAGAAGGAATCCATTCACGGATTCCTCATTTTTTCCTTCCCTTTTTCTTCAACCTACACACACATTTATACCTAAATCACACACTACCCACTAAAATCACTCTTTTCACCATCCAATCTTCAAACTAACTTCATCAAAACACTCCCCTTAACCTCTAGAGTGAATTTCATAGTTTACATTCTTTCCAAAAAACAACTCTAAAGTGGTTTCAAGCTTACCATTAGTTAGGGTTGCACCTTCTTGAATCACTCAATTGAGGCCAAATTGGAGTAAGTTTCTTGGGGGTTTTCACATCATGTTCAACACTAAACATCACCAAACCACTTTGAGGTAGCAAATCTTCACCTAACTTTGTCATTTGAACTTTGCCATGACTGAATATTTTCTATTTTAGGCCATTTTTAATATGTGAAGTTAGGTATATTTATTTGAGCTTATTGATGCTATTGATGATTGCTAGTGATAAATAAATCTTGTGGTTTGCATTTATTGTATTTATTTGATGAATTTTTGCTAGTTTTATGCTTAATTTGGCTTGGTGTCAAAGTTAGATATTAAATGGCCAAGGTAGCATTTTAATTAGCTTGAAGGAGTTTATGATATTCATGTGAGTAATTTAGATTACCTAATGAATGAAAAGGTGCTTGGTTGAATGATTTCTTGAATTCTTAGGTAATTCTAAAAGAAGAAGTGAATTGAAAATGACTTTAATTGACGAAATTCATAAATGCACTTATAATCTTTGTGGTTCAATGGTTTTTAGTATTTTATGAGTTCTCAAGAAGGTCATTTATATTTTTACTTGGTGTGTTTGCCTTCATTTTGAGATTACTATTGTACTTGAGGGGATTTGATCATTGATGATAAAATGTATAAATAGAACTTACTTTGTTCATGATGGTGGGTTTTTTTGGTGAAATTAGCTTCCTTTGCTGTGGATACTAATGCATATACTTGATTAGCGAAGATTAGCTCATTTTATGTTTTTTATCCCTTGAACATTGTATGGTTACACATGTTGGATCCCTTTCCCCTTTTTCCTCGATTTGCATGTACCGTTCTCAATTGCAATTACTCATAAACTTGCTCTTTGTGTGTATTATTTTGATTTTGCTCTTTTTAAGCGGTGTATTAATTCAACTCTCTTTTGGTTGTAGTCTCAAACAAAGTTGAAAATTCATCACTTGACCATAGATTTGGATAGCGCAAGTTCATTAGGGAAGTATTACTTTCTGTTACTTTCATTATTTTTCCTTTCTCCCATTGAGGATAATGTGAAATTTAAGTGTGGGGGAGAAAAATATTTGAACTTGCATTCTAGGGCCATGTAATGATATTTTGTGGATTTAAATGCATTAGAAATGTTGGAATGTGCTTGAAAATATTTTCATGTGGACAATTTTCTTGAAAATTGATTTGTTGACAGGGAGTTTCGTTTATTTGTAAGGGAAACTCTATCAAAATTTTTCTAAAATCTTTTCCAATATTTCACTATGGCCCAAATATTTTTGCAACTTTTGTCTTTGTTTAAAAAAAGGGTCGATTTGTTCCAACTTTAAGTGCTCTAATTCTTCCACTTGTTGAAACTTCATATGTATTTTAGAAGGTTTAATCCTCATTTGACTTGGAAATGGTTATTATGTAATTAGGATTTTTGCATTTTAGAAAGTATATCCGTAAAATGAGGAAAATTATGCTGATAATTTTGCATGTTTAATGAGATTTATCCTCTTTACTTAATTTTGCAAGTAAGTGATTAATATAGTCAATAAAAGCTATATTCTTTCTTTGATTATTCTTATATATTTTCTATGAGGGAATGTCTAGTTATTGTATTATATTAAAAAAAGAAGAAAAAGAAAAGAGAAAAAGAAAAAAAAATTAAAAAAGAAAAAGAAAAAAGGAGAATAAGAATTTGTTTTACTCCAATGATTCTTGTGCCGAGTAACTGGAGGTTGGCATCTACAAATGTCGACACTCGTGTAAAAAGGTACTTGAATTAAGAGTATGCATAGCAATTTAAATAAGTGAAATGTTGAGTAACCGGAGCTCTTCACCTAAAAGTGTCGATCTTCGCGTCAAAAGACGTTTTCACTATTTAAGTAAGATATCTGGTAGTAAATCCCTCTTAAATAAAAATTTTGAAAAAAAGATAATTATAGGAAGAGGAAAGCTATAAATTGACTATATGATTTGCTTGCTTGTGAAATTAGGTTAGGGTGAGAGATTAAGTTTAACTTGTTAAAATTAGGGTATAGTTATTTTTCCTTTGCTTGATATTATAAGTATTTAGTGTAAATTAAACAAATGTATAATAAGTGATTGCCAAGACATGAGAAATTAAATTTGAAAAAAATGCATATAGGGTTTCACCTCTTGAATCATTGTAGTTGATTATGTGTGGATTGCTTGAGAACAAACAATGATTCAAGTGTGGGGGAATTGCTAAGTGACTAATTTCAGCTACTTTTGAATGACATTTCATGTTATTTTTTGTCACTTTAGCGATATTATAGGAAGAAAATGGATCATTTTGGTTTTAATTTGTGTAAAATGTTCTTAATTAATTAAATGAGATTTTTGTCACTTTTTACTTGTATTTTGTCCATAATTTGTATAGGAGTTGGAAATATACTTTATTTGGATGAAAAGCAAGTTGACAGTTTTGACACATTTTCGTATATTGGCTATAGCTGCAATTATTAGATTGAAATGATTCTTGAATCATTTTGAAGATAAGAGATAGATCTACAAATCGTATGAAGACATCGAAATCTAGTTTGAAGGTTTTCCAGGTCAAAAAGCAGAATTACAGTAGCCAATTTCTATGGTTGAAGCTGAAACAAGGCATTGAGTAGGTAAGGGTTTTTTGGTCATTTCTCAGCCTACACAAATCTAAATGAGATGATTCTTGATGCATTGGAAATCTAACTCAAAGGGCTACACTTTTATGTTTTGGTCAAGGGTTAATTCAATTTCTATCATCAATAAAAGTTCAGTTGAAATTGAGGCAAAATTGGAGCAACATTAAAGACTGAACTGAAATTACAAAGAAAGACAGGGAAGCAATCCGGCCGGATTATGGCCGGATTATTGGTCGGATTCTAGTCAGAAATGGCTGCTCTCCACTTGGACAACTTGATTCCTTCTCCAATAATTCGCAGCTATTAATGGACATTGACAACCATTTTGCAGTTGTAAAAAGGGATGTTTGAAGTCTCATTTCTTGACTACATTCATCTATAAATAGCCATGGACTTGTAAAGAAAAAGAGAGTTTGGAGAGTGCAAGAAATACCACAAAAATGTAGTTCTTACATTTTCTTAGAGTTAGGTTAGTATAGTATAGAATAGGTTAACTAGTAGTTCATCCTTTTTGTTTGCTAGCTAGGCAAAGATGAAGAAGGAGATGAAGATGGAGGAGATGAACTCATGTGACAAGGGTTACATTCCTTCCTAACTCTTTATCTTTTGTATTTGATTCTAAGTTTAGTTAATATACAAGTTTTGGATTTATATGTTATTATGTGTTTCTAACGTTTATGCCTTGGGTTTGGTTGAACTTTCTATAATTGTTAGTGTTTATTATTTGGCTATTTGATGCTATTATTTTGAGCAAGTTATTTAGTTCTTTAAATCATGATTAACTTGATACCATTAATTGTGATTATCTAAAGGTGTTGCTTCTTCAATGAAAATTAGGATTTAACACTAGTTCAAGAAGTGCTAAACCTAGGGAGTACACTCACGAGAGTAGATGTGCACTTTTGTGACTTTAGTGATTCATTTTATGTAATTTCATAGAGGTAATTAATTTGTAACTAATTTCATAACCACGAGAGTTGGCATGGATTAGTTATAAGTATAATTGATTCACTACGAGAGTAGGTTTCACATGCATAAGGAAATTACGCCATAGCTAGCCAAGATAATAGTATTCCCTTAACCAGTAATCTCACTTGCATAAGTAGTTAGGAATACCATAACCTAAGGAGCTTTCATTTGTTATTATCTTGCATAAGTTTAGCATAGTTTTATTTCTTTTAATTCATTGATTGTTTAAATAATAGAGAAACTTTAGTAGTACTTGTAATTGTCCAATCTTTCTCGTAGAATCGACCCGATATTTGCTCTAAACTACTAATTTGACCTGTATACTTGCAGTCAAAATGGGTATATTTCGGAATTAAACTTGTATTTATATCAAAAGCCCGTCAAAACGGCCTAAAGTAGACTAGTTTTCCCTATTCTCATGGTGAATAACTAGATCTACTCTTGTTTCCTTCATGAAATACACGATTAATCCACTTAAGTGTATATGTATTCTCATGAGTCTACTACTTAAACTCTATTTATGTTGTTCCATTATTATTACCAACTTTCATAGAATAATAACAACTAATAACTTACTATTGGTGATTAAGCAACAACAAGTGATAAGTATGGATAAATAGACAAGTTAATATAAGGTGTAAAAAGTGTAATTTATATTCAATTTATATCAAATAGCCATAAGTTTCATCTATTCCCTAGATCTAGGAGTTTAACTACTCATATGAAATATGGCAAAAGAGAATACAACTTCATAGCATAAACACATATTGTGTCATAAGTAAAAAGATAGATAAAAAAAAACTTAGCCAAGGTGATGAAAAAGCTCCCAATGATTTTCAATTTCTTCAACAAAAGTAAGTGCTACAGTGAAGCCTCCAATTGTTCTTGCAAGTTCTTGTTAGAAAAAACAAGAAAAACTAAAAACTAAGCTTTAATGCTAAAATCTAATGAGAACTAATTCTAATGTCTCCTTCTTTCTCTTCTCTAATGATTTTTACATATATAGTGCTAAGAGAGTCAAAAAGTGATTTAAGACAAGACATAAAGATTCTTTTCTCTTCCTTTAGGAATCTAGAGCATGTGCAGCCTAAATTCTGTTCAGAAATTGAGTTTGAAAGCAGTATGAAAATAGAGCAAATGGCAGAACAAGTTGCAGAAATCAGGCTACAATACGCAACTTGTCAATAAGCGACTTCAAGTCATGTATTCTTCTTTTTAATCATTTCCTTGCTTCTTTTCTACTCCAATTCAATTCTAAAGGTTAGAACAAGATATCCTCAATTGTATTCATGCCTTGCTCCAAGAGTGATTGACTTGAATAAGTAGCTTCCTTTCCAATGTTATCGTTGAATTAAGCTCAAATAGCATCGAAATATGTCTGACTTGATTTGACGTCGATAATTCTTCTCAATTCCTGCAAATATTACCAACTTTTGCACATTAGGTTGCTCAAATGAAGTTCACAAAATTTAGAAGCTTAGGGAACAAGTTACATCTTAAAAGTCCTAAATTAGACCTAAAATGAGCCTAAAAACCTACTAAAAATCACACATAATAAACACTTATCAGAAAATATCGTAAAACAGCATTGTGCTTCTTAAGATTGAATCCAAAAGCCATTCAGATTTACTGTCTAGATTTCCAGCAGCAAATACACTCGGGTGGAACTTTTTCTAAGTTCCAAACTTTCTGCCGCATTGAGTCTTTGTTCCAGCCTTTAAGCCACATTGTGTCCGTCTTTGAGTCCTTAATTCCAGTTTTAATTGAGTTTAGTTAGTCCAGAAAGAGTCCAAATCAGTTTTGGGTTACAAAGAGTCATAGTTTCCTAATTCTAGTTGTCTTGTTCAAGTCCATTACTTTCCAGATTTTTGTGTCATTGTTATCCAAGTCAAATCTGGTTTTGTGGGTTAGATTTCCAGCACTCATTAAGCATTCAAGTGTGTTCAATTGCTGGTCCAAAATCCGCCCAAATTCAACACCAAGCCTGTCTGGATTTTAGACTATAATCATCTAGAGTTTCTTGGTCTCGTTAAAGGTTCATCTTTGCACCAATAAATCTGCAAGTTTCCAACTTTGTTGTGTACCATTTTTTCCAGCATTCTTGAGGTCTAATTTTTGCAAATTTCCAGTACCCTTGTCTGTGTTCCAATTCTTGTTTTGCTTGAAAAAAAAATCCTGACCATGCTACAAGCAAGTGAATGCTACTTGATAAGTAGAGTTCACCTTAAGGAAAGCTCTAAATTATTCAAGGCTAGCAAGGAACATCCATTAGAGCTTAAGTGTGAGCTTATTGGAGTGATCGAGTGCAAACAAGAACGTTGAGGGTAAACACTAATGGAGTGTGTGAGGAAAAATATACTTGTTTTTTGCTTACTCTTTTTTACAGGTTACCTTAACATGTCAAAAGAAGCAGGATCATCCATAGCTGACTCTAAACTCACTATGGAAGCCTTAATGAGTGAATTTCAATGGAAGATCAATATCCAGTTCGAAACTTTGCGTGAACGGATGGACCAATTTGAAAATTCCCAAAATTGAAATGCCAATGAAGGAGTAATAGAGTAGAAAATAGAGCTTCTAATTGTCGACACCAAAATTTTATTTTAATTGTATTTTATTTTAGTTAACTAAATTTGTAAAATGATAGTTAGTTTTTTATTTATTTTAGTAAATTAGATTCATCATTTTTTAAAAAAATATTTTTGCATTAAATTTCCAAAAAATTCTCACAAAAATTAACTTTTTTTAATCTTGGCAAATTCATGTGTTTTGTAAATAAAATCGCAAAAAGGAATTCAATGTTTTGTTGACTTTAAATTTGCCTTAGTAAGTAAAAAGTAAGTAAAAAAGGTAAGAAAAATAGAATAAAAAGAAAATAAAAAGAGCAAAAGACAGCCAGGTGGAAGACATGCAAATGAGCCATGTGGTTTTGGCTTCTTGCACACCACAACATTCAAAGGATAGGTGGAAGATGGAGGAAAAATCTAGAAACAAGAAGAGAAAGAGAGAGAGGCTTCGGGAGAGAGGAGAAAAGAAAAAACAAGAAGAGAAAGGAGGAGAGTTTCAGGCAAGGCAAGAGAGGAAAAAGAAAGGGAGGTGACTGAAAAACAAGGAGAAAGGGAGGAAGAAAGGAAAAGAGAAAGAAAGGGAGAGAGAGGTGGCGGCTGAAAAATAGAAAAAGGAAAAGAGGGTTTCTGGGATAGGGAAGGAAGAGAGAAAGAGAGAAAGAAAGGAAGGGAGAAAGGGAGGAAGAAAGGAAAAGAGAAGAGGGAAAGGAGAGAGGGAATCTGAGGACAAAAGAGAGAGAGTAGGAGGCGGAACAAAGAAAAAACAAAAAGAAAAGAGAGGGGAAATTCAGAAAAACTGCAAAAAATTTTTCTGCAAAACCCATAACCAGGCTGACGAACTAGCTTATTTCGGGGCCAAATTTCTGGTAGTTTTTTGTGGGATTTTTTGGCTTATGCGCTCTCTTGGGAGACAATAGAAGAAACCTCGATCACAAATTTTTGGGAGAAAACAGCTCTAGGCTAGCCAAATCCAAGCTCAAAGTGACGAACCCACCAACCCTTAAACTCCCGCAGTCAAAATCGAAGAAGTAGACTTTCAACCTTTGATCGTGCAAAGCCCACGTGTCTCCATAATCTGGTGTTAAAGTCTTCGAGAAAACCTTTTTTTTTTTTTCATTTTTTTCGCCTACACATACTCAGATTGACGTTAATATGTAAAAAATTTATGCTGCGGTATTTAGTTTTTCTGGTTTCATGTTCTTTCTTTTCTTTCTTCGATTATTTTGTTTTCATACGAGTTGTTGGTTCAGATCTTTGCCCCATATCATTGCATCTGGGTCCTGTGTTATTGTGGGTCATGACACTTTTTGTGTAGAGATTATCCCACGTTTTCTTTTAGTTGGTAACAAATCCAAAGATTTGTAAAAAGTTTCATAAATGAATCTGGGGTTTGCAAGCTTTTCCCCTAGCTCAGATTTTACTTTCTTTTGTGTGCTTAGTATTGCATCTTGATGATGGGTTTAGGGATTTTAACGAGAATTTGGGGCTGTTTTCTTGTTGAAGATTGCCATTAACGATTGCCGCATGAGGTTTGCTAAAATTTCAAAGCATCAGAAAGTTGCAGAAGCTCTTCTTCGAAGGAGATGCATGAAAAGTTTGGTAAATTGCACTTTGACCTTTATATTTTTGTATAATCATATTGTGGCCCAGAGAATTGGAAAAATCAATCAATCTTGTCCTTTTAGAATTTTAACTTTCTTTGACATGCTTTAATTTGATTTTGAACAGATTATTTATGAGTTTTAGGATGAAATTTGAGGTTTAATAATTTTGATAAATTTATAGTTTTGATTTGGGTCTTAGCAAAAGAATTAAAGAGTTAGGTGATTCTTTTTGTTGTTTAATTTTAGCAAGCGGAGCAAGTGGGTTTTGATTTATTTTTGTGAATTTCAGCATTGGGTTTGGTAGGCTTTATCTTTGAGCCCTTAATTTTATTTCTCTTTAATTTTTGACCCCAAAGTTTTGTAATAATAATAATTTAGCCCCTAAAATTTTTTTCAATATTTGCAATTAAGTCCTTGTTTGTTTGATTTCTTAGATAGAAGTTACTTTTATTTTTTAATTATTAATTATATTCCATTTGAATGCCTAAATTGATAGATTTCATATTTATTTCCATTTTCTTATGATTTATTTGTCAAATAAATTGATGCCTTGGCCTTTTTTTTTTGTTTTTGTTTTGGAGAGTAAATTAGAGAAATTGCATTTCGTTAAGTCACCAATTCAAGGGTGGTACACTCTACCCCTTATTTTAATTTTTACTTGATCCTACGTGTTTTATTGCTTGTAATTGCATGTTTTTATTTTCTTGTTTTATTTAGTTTTAGTATTATTCATTCATTTGATTTTAGTAAATTATTTGAGAGGCATTTAATTGCCAAATTGTAATAGTTAGGGGGTCAAGACATGTATTTAGATAGATTATGTAATAGATAGGTTTTAATTTTTCCAAGAAATGTATTTAGTTAGATAAATGTAATAGTTAGGGTATTATTTTATTATTTTATTCTTTCCCCCTCTTAGATTGTAGTTAGGGTCCCGAATGTAATAGTTAGGTCTCTATTTGCTTTTCTTTACTTGTGTGCTTGCATGCTTATGTGTTTACGTGTTTACTCACTTTCTTAGAGTTGTTGCATCTAGATATCATGTTTATGTGCTATGTACTCTATGTGACTTATGTGTTTACTCGTTTTTATTATGTTTTATATGATTTATTTGATTATAATAAATGCATGACATTACCACACTAGTCCAATGTTAGTTGTGGCCCTTTGTTCCGATATCTTACTAGTCCAACGCTAGTGAGGACTTATAGACATGGGTTAGTCCAATGCTAGACCCTTAAGGACCGTCCACACGCTTGATCGCGCTTGCATGACAATCACTACATTTCATGCATATTTTCTACTTTTTATGATTTTTTATCATTTTGCATGATATTTTCCTTATATGTATATCCCTCATCCCCATGTATTAAACATGACATGTAGATTTGCATTCCATTTAAAGAAATTAAAACTAGGTTAGATCATTTGCTTGATTAGATAGGAGAGTCACCCCTCGAATATGGGATATGGACGAGTATGGTTTCTTAGCCTTAGCACGCTCGTATTCCTTCTATAAAAGGGAAAATTGAGTCGTGAATCTTAACTCCTGTACCCATTATGTTGCATCCCTCTCTTTTAGGTCACCTATATTTGTATATTATAGTTTTGCTATTTTTTCAAGTCCCATTGTTGTATATTGTGGCCTCTTCAAAGAATCACTTTTGGGCATCGCAATTAATGAGATTTGTAGCAACTAATATTCGAAGAGACATATTGACCATTTCAATAGCCATTAGGTCTAGATTTGCATTCATATAGTAACATCTAAATGTGATAAATGTTTTAGATTAAATTAAGAAAAATTTTCAACTAAATCACGCAACTAACCTTGGATAGGTTGAAAGGGTGTCTTGGATTTTATCCTTGCCTTCCCTTTTTTCAACCGTGACTCCCAAGCCCTTTTCTCTTGATTGTTGAAAACTTGGGGTCGTTTAACAAGGATTTTTCTCTACTTTGTATTTAAAATTCATTTTAGGTAATTTGGTACACCTTAATTCAATTCCAAGTGACGACTCCTATTTTTTATTAAAAACACTTTTAAACTATTATTTTGGACCAAAATCGTCGCACTTTTTGAGTCCTATTTTAGGCCTTTTTTCTTTATTTATTCTCTACAAATCAAAACTCATTTTCACTCAAATTAATTAAAATTAAAAATTCATTTTATGAACCAGTAATTTTATTTTTTCCAAAAAATGGGGTGCGAAAGTTTGGCGACTCCATTGGAGACTTAGTGAGTCCGAACATTTGATTTAGTCAATCCTTTTTTTTTTTTTCTAACCTTCTTATATATCACATTTGGAGGTTTTAGATTTCATTTTTTTCCTTTTTAGGGTTTCTTACATTTAATACGCGTAATCATCTCAATATTCGTGTATGTGATGAGTAATGTGTCTTATTTTCTTTCATTCACTTATGTTTATCTCGCTTGCATCTTGGGGGGGGGGAATAGCTACCCTAGAACCTTCACCCACATGCGATAGTATTTAATTCCTCCCTTCAAAAGGAGTACTTCATACGTGCATACGTTTTACTTTGTAACCTCTCACTTCTTTTTACTTTTAGTGGTTGTCACACTACACTTCCCCTATTAGGATTAGGATCGATCCACTTGAACATGTGGCTGTGACACGACATGCACGTAGCAATGTCCGAGAGATCACTCGAACCACCGACTCTTAGGCCTTGAGATTGACGACCCTTCGCCTTTGGTCTGAAGGTTTGGGAGCCTAAAACCTTATGCATCCAACCTCATGCATCCATATTAGAAATCGCCTAGGATAGAGTCAACCTTACCCGAATAAGAATACTAGGCACGAGGGGAGGGATTACACCCTTCTTCCTTTAATTGTCTTCTATTATTTTTGTTTACTCCAATGTGTTATGTATCAATTGAACTAACCTTTCTTCGTTTCTTATTCTATTGCATTCATGAGCCTTAAAAATAGGAGTTCTGGCATGGTACTCTTTTAGAGTCTACTCTTTTAGATAAGTTATTGCACGTTTAAATTTCGATGTATTGCATTCGTAGGTTAATAATTGCATATCATTTTAGGGCCACTCTGGCATATAAAGGGTCCTTTTAGGTCATGTTTTTATTTCAAATGGCATATTTAATCGCTTTGATAAATTGGCATCATGCATAAGCTTTAGAGAGAATGTCATTTAGGGAATCCCATGTTAAGAATAAGCCAACCCTATATTCCCATGAGTATTTAACCCTATTTTGGAATTTTTCACGTTTAGATTCTAATTTAACCGAAAAAGTGGGATCTGTAGGTAAGGTACTTGACACCAGTTTCTTGTCTCTAGATGGAACGCCCTCGACTAGTTTAGCAAATGTTAGTAGCACCGACTGAGGTACAAAAGAGGTGGCCCGCATTGCTTTCACCTAATGAAATTAACTAAGTAGCCTCTCACTTAGAACCAATTAGGGATTTTAAAGATATCAAATCAGACGGCTACTTAGTAGAGGTTTTGATACATTTGTGGGATCCTATATGTTCCGCATTTAGAATAGGCAAAAAGGAAATGACCATGACAATTGAGGAGGTATCTGGCCTTCTTAATTTACCGATTCATGGTACTGGTGTATATTTTCGTTTGTGTCTAGCGAGGCCGAGTTATGCCGTTTCACTGGATTAAAAGAATCCGTAACACAAGGGTTTGACCAAAGCATAGATGTGAAGTTCTTATTCGAACGATTTGCATTGAGGGATGGGTTTGAGAAACACTGAGGAAATTTTTCATTCACGTCCGAGACAATGTAGGAATGTAAAAGAGTGTGGGTGTATGGATTCGTTATGGCCGGAACTTACCTTTTTCCGAGAAAAGACAAGAAGATAGCTTTTAAACTCACCAAAGTCATGTTTGATTTGTTTCTAAGGATAAAATATAGGCAATGCTCTATTGTTTCGATTATCTTAGCTGATATCTTTGTAGTTTGCACTACTTGTCAAAAGGGTAGAAAATTCTTTCATGGATCCAATTTAGTTCTGTACATATGGGCTATGGAGCAATTTATGAGACGATTACCTATTCCTAATAATCTGCCAATGTTTGGGTATAATTGGATAGTCACGCATCACAAGAGGGTTGATGAAAATGGTTTGCCAAGTAATATATTTGAGTATGTGAATTTCTTAAAAAACTTGCCTGATCATAATGTTAGATGGGTTTTAGATTGGACTAGTTATGTTAAACCCATACTTCACACCAAAGCTTCAGAGTTCATTCCATTGCTAGGCACATAGGGTATCATGACTTATATTCCAAAGAGGTTTCTCCGACAATTGGGCCGTATTCAAGAATTTTTGTATACACTTGATTTAACAAAATTCACCGTTATTTTTGACAAAGGGATATGTCCAAGGGAAATTCAGATGAAAATTCCTATCATTGAGGCTTGAGGGACATTGTCTGACGACGAGCACGTCAAGTATATTCTGAAACTCAAGCAAAAGGGTTTAGTAACGCCACAATATGAGGATTGGCTTAAGGGTTTTGGTACGCAAGAATCGCGAGAGGAACCATCCAAGGAGGTCAAGAGATTGAGAGCCATTATTGAAGCCAAAGACAGAGAAAATTTGCAACTAAAAGAGTCCGTCAAAACTAGCAAGGAGATGGCAGAGAAACATAAGAGGGCAGATGAAAAGATACGAGAGAAACACCAAGAATTGAAAAAAAAATGTGGGAAACTGTACGATCAAGTGGAACACATACGCAATCCCTATACCAGAGAATCCAAAAGTGCTGTAATAGATAGGTTGAAAAGGTTTAGTGATTTCGTACGAGACCGTCTCCGAGAAATAATGTAAATAATGTTTATAAAGATGAAAATTTGAAATAACTTTTCTTTTGTGCAAAATGGTGGTCAAAAGCAGTTTTAATAAATGGGTCCCACTTTGAAGATGTTGCATCATGTTAGGCTTACCCTTGGCATAAAAAGGGTTCTCCAATAGGACATGCATCAAAATTACTTTAGGCTTAGTTTGGATTTGAGAGTTTTTCAAAAACTTGTTTTTCATCTACAATGCTATAGCAAAAATTTTATAAAATCAACTTCAGAAACACCATATTCAAACAAATATTTTAAAAACAACTCCAAATATACAAAAAATATATTAATATATATATATATATATATAAATATTATATACAAAAAAATATATTTTTTTAATAAATATATAAATACATATATAAATATTAATACAAAAATTAATATACAAAAATATTTATATATATAAATATTATATACAAAAAATATATTTTGTTTAATAAATATATATATTTATATATAAATATTAATACAAAATATAAATATATATAATTAAATATATTTACATATATTTATAAATATATTTATATATATTTATTTAAATATATAAATATATTTAATTATTAATATTTATATAAATAATATATTTATATAAATTTATAAATATTTTTATTTCAAATATTTTTATAATATGTAAATTAATATATATATTAATATGTATATTTTGATATTTATATTTCAACTATGAATATAAGATATATATAAATTATAGTAATATTAATATATTTCAATTATGTATATTAATATGTATAATATATATATGATATCAACTGAAATAAATATTATATTTTTATATATAAATATAAATATTTTGTTTAAAATATATTTATTTATATTTATTTATTTAAATATAAATATATATATCTATATATATTTATATAAATATATGAATATATTTATTTATATATTTATATAAATATGTAAATATATTTATTTCAACTTTGTTTTATAATATGTATATTAATATATATTAATATGTATATTTCAATTTGTATATTTCAATTATGTATATTTTATTATATATAAATTATATTAATATTAATATGTAATTTAAATTATGCATATTAATATGTATGTTATATATATTATATCAATTGAAATAAATATATGTATTTATATATAAATATTAATATTTGTTTAAAATATATTTATATAAAGAGTGAATGGCCCAAAAGGTCACTAAACTATTAAAAATGGCACCCTCTGGTCACTAAACTTTTTTTGTGGCCGAAAAGGTCACTAAACTCGCAAAAACTCTCCAGCGAAGTCATTTTACCGAATTTCAGCGGTTCCTCATCCGGTAACAGGGTCAATATGGAGTGGAGGAATATAGTAAAGGAGCAAAAATGTCAAACAAAATATGGTCAACCTTTTTTTCTCTCGCAAGTCGTGCCTTAGATCTAGAAATTAGCTGAGTCCTCTTTTCATTTGTTGAAAGACAAATCTTCTCTCATCTATTCAAGGAAAAATCTTCTTCCATTTCATCCTGTCCAATGACTCATGGCAAGACGCAATAAACCGATTCCATTCTGCAAGTGCGGAACTAGAACTATTTTGAAGGCCTCATGGACAGAAAGAAATCCAGCGCGAAGATATATTGAATGTGCTCAAAATCAGGTAAGATAATTACTTAATGGATATTTGCGAGTTTACAAGATGGATAAAATGTAAATATTTGTTGCTGCAGGTTAGAGGGTGTGGATTTTGGGACTGGTATGATGAAGAAATTTGTGAGAGAGCTAAGCAAGTAATACCTGGCCTGTTAAGAAGTAAGAACAAATTAGAAGCTGAGAATGAAGCTCTGCAAAAGGAGGTTCGGGGATGGCAAAGCAAAGCAAACGAGATGGCACTGGAGATAAAAAGACTAAAGGAGCAATTGGAAAAAAAACAAAGGACAAGAAAGCTAGCAAAAAGTGTTTTTGTGATTGGAGTGGTTGTTACAGTGTGGTTAATATGGATGCATGAGCCAACAATGCCAAATTCGAAGAGGTTGCAAATTGCTAGTGTATGAAAGAAATGTTGCGAAATACTAGTTTGTAGAATGCAGAGATTTTGGATTGCTGGTATGTACAATGCAATTGTACTTAATGAAGCTAGTAATTGTGTTGACTTTGGATCTTTGAAAATGTTAATTATGAGTTTTGCTGTTGACTAATCAATTAATTTGACAAGAACAATAGCCCATTCCAATTATTAAGTAGTGAATGACAAATAAAAGAGTCATTTCATTGGATCATAATTGGTTGTATTACAATAGGTGGACAAAAGGTATGTTTGACTCCCACAAAATGGCAACAAAAAGCTATTACATTTTCGTGCCCAATGATCTACAAAAAGATTTACAAAAAGACTACAAAAGTTATTTAACAGTTTATCATTAAGTTGCACGGCCTCTTCCAAATGATCTTCCTGCCCAATTTCCAACCTTGAATGGTGGTTCTTTTCCCAAATATGCATAATTGGCATTGATCGCACCCTTTTCGGCATCCGTCAATTTTCTCTTTTTTTGGACCACCCTTTTCTGCGTATTATCAGTAGATGCAGCCGGACGAGGATCTTTTTGACTTGTTGTTGTTCTGGGAGCATCTGGTCGAGTTCGCCGGACCTGATCACAAAAACCAAATAACATTTCACTCAGTTATTCCAAGAACTACAATTACAATATTGTATAACAATAGTTAGAAAGGTTGATAGCTAACAGGGGTCTTTATCCTCTTATTAGTTGGACTGGCAATCGTCCTCAACATCTCTGTTGGATTACTAGTGTCACCTTCGGCAGCAACATTTGCTCCTTCCATTGATTGTTGTGCACCTTCTAAAGTTGATGGCTGAAGTGAGCAATATTATCATATTGTTGGAAAAAATTGCCAACTTCAACGTCAACATTTTCAGCATTCTGTTCACCAGATTCATGCATAACACTCTCTTCTCTAGATTTGGGAACAACATCCTCTTCACTACAACCCGGAGCTACAAATTTGTTTGGTTGGCCAGTTGCATTTTGCTGTCTTAAATGCTCAGTTTCAGCACCATCTTGAGCTTTGCATATAGCTTGATTATGACCTGCCAAACCACAGTTTCTACAATGCATAACAACATGTTTTTTCATTTTGTGGACAGTTGCTTTTTGTGACCCAGAGTGGCTTCTATTCTCTGTAACATCTTTTCTTCTTGCCTTTCTAGGTCTTCCCGTTTGCACACATGGTATTGGGGGGCCTAACACCGGATTTGTACTAGTTGGCCAAAGTGCTTTTCCACTGCTAGGGTAGAGGACATTCTCATAAATTTTTAAAAATAGTTCCCTGGAGTAACACCCATCAGTATACATGCACGGGTCCTCATTCATTCTATGAAGTGCTGCAATGGAATGGCAGCATGGCAGGCCACTAACTTGCCATAAATTACAAGTACATGTTCTTTCTTGTACATATACAGCATATTGTTCCCCTTTAGGCCCTTTGACTTGATAACCCCCATCACCATTTGCCACAGTTTTCCATTTCCTAGACTGTTTTGCCCTCTCTTCAATCAACTCCTTAATAGTTGGACCAACAGCACCAGGGCATTTTTTCATCCAAGCCGCCCTATCTCCTATTCTACCCATTAAATACTCCCTAATTCCTTCCATCATTCCAATAATAGGTAAATCCCTGTATTCTAATATTTTTGCATTAAACGTCTCACAGAGATTATTAACTAACATATCAGATTTAACATGATGAGGAAAGAATGCCTTACACCAATGCTGTGGTGGTGGTGCCCTTTTGACCCATGCATATGCAAGCTGGTCATACTCTTTCAAGTCATCAAGTTCTGCCTCATACAACTCAACAGTTGTAGCTGTTGCAATGCTCCATAGTCTATCTTTTAAAATCTGCCCAGGATGTTTTTTCTTGAAATTCCTGTACATGTGTTGAACACAGAATCTGTGTTCACAATATGGAAGAAGTTCCAAAAGTGCACTATCAAGCCCCTACAATAACAAATTGTGAAAAATTGGTCAACTCTAATAAACCAAATAGTAACTAATATCAACAATAATGATAAGATATGAGTGCTTCACCTTTTGTTGGTCCGAAATAAATGTGTAATGACTGCTGGCAGTGGCTATTTGTAAGTCTTTAATCAATAAGCTCAGAAACCAATGCCACTGCTCTCTTGCCTCCTTTTCAACAACAGCCCAAGCAATGGGCCACCATCCATTATTGGGATCTGTCCCAATAGCTGTCAACAATTGTCCCGGATATGCTCCTTTTGTGTGACACCCATCAAGTGCTATAATGGGCCTACAACCCTCATTAAACCCCTTTTTGAGAGGTCCTAAACAGCAATAGAATCTGGTAAATGTAGGTCTCTCATCAGGATCATTTCTCGGATTGTATTGAATGTCAATTGTTGTATTTGGATGGGTCCTCTGTAATTCAGCAGCATATTCCCAAACAAAAGCATATTGTTCTGCTACACTTCCCTTAATATTCTTCCTAGCCTTAGTCCTTGCCTTGTAAGCCATACTTCTACTAATCTCACACTTATATTGTTCATCCACAGCCTGCCTAATTTGCTTTGCTGGCATATACATATTTGACTTTATTTGATCTTCATATCTGTTTGCCAGCCAAGAGGTAGACATGTGTTTATTTTTCCAGGCATGACTGCAATGATTGTGAACATCATTCAATGTCTTCAAAACAAAATCTGAGTTGTTCAATGCTGGAACTTTAGAAGCATACACAAACCACGGACAGGGTGCCACACATTTTGCCCTCAATCTAGATTTGTCATTTGTGTACATAAATACGGGTCTCCCAATAAGAATCGAGTAATTCCTAATAGCTTCTCTAAACAGACCCTTACTTCCAAATTTCATACCAACCTCAAATTCAGGATTTTTCATAAACTTCTCCATATCAAAGTTAGTATAATTCATGTTTACCTCTTGGATTTCCTCGTCAGACGACCCATTATTGCTGTTGAGTTCCATCTCCATTCCATCATTCAAAAGTGGATTTTCATTGCTAGCATTGGTTGCCCGTGTTTGCTGTGTAGTTTGGGGGCCACGGTCTTCACTTTCCCGTGTAGTTTCAGCAGCTGTGACATCACCTTTCCATTTGCTGCTCAACCTAGAACTCCTCCTCAAATTTGTAATTTTTGATGCTTGAGTTCCTGCCTGGCTAGGTTGCTCACTTGGCTGCCTTTCACTATCTCCTTCGCCAATATCAATTTCATTTTCTAGCTGCCTTTCACTTGACTCAGCATGAGTTTCATGTGGTTGACCACATTGTGTTGGAGGCTGCTGCATACTTTGTGTTTCATACATTTCATCGTCCCGATAATAATCTGTGTATTGTTCAAATTCCCTCTCATCACATGTTCCATCCCCATCATCACACTCGTCTCCTTCTCCCTCATTTTCACCATCTCCAGAAGTTGAGTGCAAGCCTGCTGTAATTGTAGGTGCATCACCTTGGTCAATAGCTTCATGCACTGCTTTTTTTTGTATAGTGCTATCCTTCCACTCTAAAGCAGCAAATGATCGTGTACGGAATCTACCCTTTTTCTTCACAGATTTACTATTACACGCATTCATTGTTTGACGTTCCTCCCCATCATCAATTTCCTCAACGATCACTATAGACTTGTGCACATCCGGTGGCTCTACGATGGTCTTTGTTTGAATTTTTAACACCTCGTCATCTGGAACATGGTCGCATATCACTTCCATCAACTTGAACTGCTCCACCCAACTACAAAACTGTCTGATATGTTCGTCAGTTTGGAGTTCTTTCAATCCATTGTTGATATCACTTCTTGGATCAAGATAATAGTACAATATGACATCCTTGTTGTAGCCACACTCTTTCACCATATCATTAATCTCATGCATTGACATTCTATCACCATCACAAAGATCAAAATAGTCTACCTCTCCACCAACATAACTCTTATATTTATCCCCTTCAATTCTACCACCATGCCGCATCTTAACTGTAAATAATGAGCATCCATGCTCTGCATCACAAAGATCAAATAGTTGCAGGTATTGTTAATTGATAGATATCCAATCTTTTAATAAAAACTACAATCTGAAATTAATTTTTAAGTCTTCAATACAGGTTCATTTCTAATTCCCACACAAAACCTTAATATTATACTGCAGTTAGTCAACAAATACAATAAAAGTCACATTTTTTCTGCCTAATTAATTTAGTTTAACGACATGTGAATGTAGGACCCCTTGTAACCTACTATGACGACAAAAGGGAGGACCATTCTCTCTTATCCCTTTCATGCCCCCTTTGTTATATATAAAATAACCCATTAAACCCTAAAACCTCTTCGACATTTTTGCATTTCGTATTAACATTTTCAGACTTTGCACTATCTTTTACCAACATTCTTCTTCACCAAAATAAATTTTTTAATAACTTACCATACATCGTGTACGGGTCAGCATACTCATCCCTCGATCGCTTCACCCACTTCATTGAAATCACCATCTTCACAATTTCCTCGGCTACTCTTGTTTTTGAGATGGGTTTAGGCTGTAACTCGAAGAGGTTTGCTATTTTGATTTGGTTTACAGGTGGTCAAAGTCACTTTTTTTACTGCCGGAGAAGACGAAGTCAATCTATGGGTTCAAAAGTGGTTTGGGATTGAGACAATCTATGGCTTCACCTATTCCAATAATCTTTCGGACATTTTTGCCCCTTTACTATATTTCTCCACTCCATATTGACCCTGTTACCGGATGAGGAACCGCTGAAATTCGGTAAAATGACTTCGCTGGAGAGTTTTTGCGAGTTTAGTGACCTTTTCGGCCACAAAAAAAGTTTAGTGACCAGAGGGTGCCATTTTTAATAGTTTAGTGACCTTTTGGGCCATTCACTCATATATAAATATATACATATCAATTTTATTTTATAATATGTATATTAATATATATTAATATATATATATTTGTATATGTATATTAAATATATAATAATATACATATTAAAAAATAAAATTGAAATAAAAATATTATATATATAAATAAACATTAATATATAGAAACAGAGCCAGTATATATTTAAAAAGAATCTCAACAAAATTCTAAATTATAAAAATATTCAAAAATATATTTTAAAAATACCTCTAAAAACAATCCAAAAACATCTACAGTAAAAGTTTTTTATATACAAAGCTACAGTAAAATTTTTAAAAAACACCTCAAAAAATAGCTAATCCAAACGGAGCCTAATTTTTACTAACTTGCGTCTTTTTCTTTTTTCTTTCTTTTCGTCAGCAGTTAATCAAGAGGGGAATCTAAATAGGATTTTTCTAAATTTTTAGATAATTGCAAACATAGCTACACGAAAAAATTTCATCATTACACGATCACGTAGCCAAGTTTTAAGAAATAGTGTAAACATGAGTACACATCCTGAATTATCTGATAGGACTGCAATGACGCCATCAGCTGATCTTGCAAATCTGGGAGCTCAACTGAGCGAAGTGTTAAATAGATTCAATGAATTAAGCATGGAAATGACCACACAACAACACATGATTGATCAACTGGTTGCTAGTAGTAGTAGTGGTGTCCAACATAAGCGCTTACCTAATAGTTAAACTGAACCACAACTACTACCCCTACCCTATAGTCAAACCTTTTTTGCTCAACATGTCATAAATCCAATTGAGAAAACTTTCACCTATCTCACTCATGGCCTACGACATACCTATGCACCCACTATCCAAATCAATCCTTCTCACATGCAAGCTCCTCAAAGTTATCCACCTGTTAGTTCAAACATGCCACTTGAATCTCAAGGACCATATTATTATTCCACTGTTGAACCATTCACGCTAGACACCGCTGCACAAGAAAAAGTTGAAGTAGGGAAAACTCCGCACCAATTGACCAGAATCTGTTAAAAAGGTTGGATCGATTTGACGAGTTCATGAGGAAGAGCCAAGGTTTAAGCAAACAAGGAGGTTTGGACTATAATGAATTGTGCCTGTTTCCTGATATGCAATTGCCTGTGGGTTTTAAAACACCAAAAATTTAGCAAGTATGACAGAACGGGCAATCCCAAGACACATCTCCGAAAGTTTGCAAACAAATTAGGAAAACCAATGGATGACCAGAATTTGTTAGTTCGATTGTTTTCCGAAAATTTAGAAGGAGATGCACTAGATTTGATACGAATCTCGTTGGTGAGAAGATTCGCGACCCAAGATCACTTGTTGGATTTGACTTCGAACGCAAGAAACGGTAGCAGCGGAAACCCTACGACCCCTCTAATCCCCGTGACTACGAACTTGTTGATATTATCTCAACCCGTGATCAAACGAATTAGTGAACCTCAGACAAGTGTAGAAGGCGCTACAATTCAAGTGCGATTCTTGAATTGATAAGCCGAACAAGAACACTAAAGTATGACTCTAAGTTGTTCAAGGGATGCTCGAAAGCTATGGAGAAAATTCTCTCAAGTATTTTGTATGATCAAAGCGTCTCGCTGAAATTATCAAAGCTTGACTATTTATAGCCTTACAAAGAAGCAAACCTAATCTAAGTTGGAAACAATGCAAGTTTCCTTATTCGATTTGACAACTAAACTAATGACTCACTAATCATAGTTAGGGCTAACTAATGGACAGCTTATAATCGACCCAATGAAAGCTTTAAGCTGGCCCAACATAACCCAATAAAAGCTAATTAACCAACTTAAGTAATAGTGAGCCTAGACTCTATAAATTGGATCCAACTCAACATGAGATCTTGGACCGAACTTATTCCTACCAAATAAAATAGAAATCTGAAAAAATGAACTACTAAACTATTACTAAAAGATTCATTCTCTTGCAGCCCGAAACATGGCTCATAAGCGGCCCATATTTCGTATCAGGATTGGTACTCCAATTTGAAGCCTGAGGAAATAAGGACATGGTTGGATTTGTCAATCGCTTTCGTGAGGCAGTATGAGTACAATTACGAACTTGCACCAACGAGAACCATGCTTGAGAGGACCAGGAGGAAACCGTTAGAGGATCATAAGACGTATGCCAAGCATTGGAGGAAACTAACTGCCAAAGTGGAACCCCCTATGACCAAGGACGAAATTGTTCGAACATATATCAAAACTCATGACCTGCCTTATTTTGAGAAAATTTTTCGAATGACTGGATGCTCGTTTGCAGCTATTGTAAACAAGTTAGAGGAATTTGATGAATTCGTCAACGTAGGAAAGATAGTCAACATGTCGACTTTGAAAATGCAACTGGAAGCTTTGCAAGGCCAGAATAGTAGTGGCAAGAAACCTCAGTTCAAGATGAAGGAAGAAGAGAATGCTTTCGATTGGGATCAAGGCCCCCGACTAGACCCAAATTTCAGAACCGACCCATCTATTCATCCCTCTACCCTTATTACCCAAACTCCCGTTCTGTCTTTTACATTAATGTCAACCATTCTCGCCCCCGACCCAACTACACAAACATATCGTACCACCTTTCTAGATTTCTCAACCAAGTTTGCAAACTCCACCTCGACTTCTTTTTAATCCAAAACCTGTTCTGCCAAACAACTAAATTTATAATTATCCTCAAACCAATGAAACTCAAAATCAAATCCAATACCGTTTCTTTACCAATTTGGGCCGACCTCTCGACCAATTATATGAGCAACTTAAGGTTATTGGTAAAATTGGCGTGATGCCTCCTAAAACCTACTCTTGAGGCATTCCTACTCGTTATGATCCTCAAGCCATTTGTGCATATCACTCTAGAAGTCCTGGCCACTCTACTGTCAATTGTTGGGTATTAAAGTATAAGATTCAAGACATGATTGATGCTGGGGACATAGTTTTAAGGAAAAAAAGTGAGTCAAGGCCGAATGTCAGCAAGAACCTTCTTCCTGAATATAAAAATACTTTAGGGACCATTACCACCGACGAGGAGTTTTGAGGAGCTTGCCAAATACATTGTGGGAAAAAATGAAGTAATCGGAATAGTCCAAAAGCCTTTTGTGCTCGAAGGAGCCATCCAAAATTGGACTGCAAATCATATTCCCTCACGAAGAAAATTTCGATAAATCTAGGGGATTGCCTTTGGTTGATAACTATGAAAGATCATTTGCATTGTTCATCTTTTGCCTTTCAGTTTTGTAAATAGTTTTGAATCAAATGTCTTTTCAATACATGTTTTTTGTTAAGTAGCATATTATGACGTTTTAATTTTTATTTGAAATTCAATGAAATGCACAGTGTTCATTTTTCAATTGTTTTACTTACATGTTGTTGTATCTATCTCATTATTTTTCAAATGGCAAAAAATAAAACACATTGATCCTTTTGATATCACTATTCCAAAATTTGATGACTGCAATCTCGATATCTCTCACGAATTCGAAATTATGGAATCAGAAATTCAAGACGAGAGTGATAACGAGGAAGAATCTGAGTCTTTATTAAAGAATCTTGAACAATATGAAGAGAAATCCAAATCAAACCTAGAAGAAATAGAAATCATTAATATTGGCACTGAGATCGAAATTCCTACATTGCGCATGCTAATGGAAACCAAGCTGGATGAAGCTGATTGGATTAAACAATGTCATGAGCAATTGTCTTTGATTGATGAGAAAAGGTTAAATGCTATTTGTCATGGTCAGTACTATCAAAAGAGAATGGCCCGTGCTTACAAGAAGAAGATCAAACCGTAACTATTCGAAGAAGGAGATAAAGTGTTGAAACAAATTGTGCCAGTACAAGAGGAAGCCAAAGGTAAGTTTGCACCAAATTGGCAGGGCCCTTTTATCGTCAAGAAAGTATTGCTTGGTGGAGCACTTATTCTCGTAGAAATGGATGGACAAGTTTTTTCTCAACCGATCAATTCAAATATGTGTAAGAAATTCTTTATCTGATAAATTGAAGTTTCCTTTTTGGGTAAATGCGAGGAATGGAATGAAAGTCAGACCTTCTTCTTTTCCAATTAAGCATTCTATCTCTAGTTATCCCTTTTGAACGTTCAGGATAAATTATTTCATTTGGCAACCCCTGAGCACCGCAAACCCCACGTTGGGGCAAGTTTGAGTTGAAAGAAAAGGAAAGAAAAACATCAAGAGGTGAAAAGTGATAGAAAAACAAAAGGAAAAGAAAATTACAGAAAAGAACCTTGGTTGAGATAAACTGGAGCAATTTTAATTTAATCCTAAGTAGGGTTAATATGAAGATGCGACCTCAGGTGATTTAAACACTTATAAAATCTACCTTCAAGTTTTAAACTTTTTTTAGCACCTCACCTGACCACATTACGAAAAACTGCAAGTCTTGACTTTCGTTCTTTGCATCATTTCTTTTAGGAAATTTTCTAATTACATGGCAAATAATATCAATACATCTTCACCAATTTTGCAAGGGGAGGATTGTCCTGCTGATGCCTTCATTTCTTAAAACACTTTTCAGAATTGATAAAGGCTGTCAGTAAGATTTGTTTATTAGGTGAAAACTTGAAAGGGCGTCTTTTCAAAAACAAGAAAGAAAATAAAATGAAAAATTGAAAAAAGAGAAAGAAGGAAAAGAAGAAGAAAAGAAGGAAAAAGAGAAAAAAAATAAAAAAATGAAAAAAAATAAAAAGGTGGGGTACCCTTAGTGAAAACTTGAAAGGGCGCTAAGATAGGATTTTATGAGAAAAAGTGAGTTTGGAATTAATTGGCTGGTGACTCAGTTCATTTGGATTTCTCTACATGTTGTGGTTTTGTTGCCAGCGTTGACCTCCGGAAGGACGATATTCAAAGGGTCAAACGTGACATTTTGTTCAAGATCAAAGTACTTTAGTTCATCAAGCATAAACTTGTTGTTTCTCTAAAAATAATATTCTGTTGTTCTCTAAAAATATTCTCTAAAAATAATTTTTGGAAGAAGAGCAACTCAATAAGTTGCTAAGAATTTTAAGGAAGCACAAGAAGGCTATAGGATGGACCATCTCCAACATACAAGGAATTAGCCCGTCTAGATGCATGCACCACATTCCTTTGAAGGAGAATTGCAAACCGGTGGTCGAAGTGCAAAGAAGACTTAATCCGAATATGAAAGAGGTGGTAAGATTAGAAATTATCAAGTGGTTGGATGCATGTATAATCTTTCTTGTCTCAGATAGTGTTTGAATAAGTCTTATTCATGTTGTCCCAACAAAAGGTGGAACGACTATAATTAAAGGAAAGAATGATGAATTGATTCCTTCTAGAATTGTGGTCGGATGGCGAGTATGTATTGATTATAGAAAGTTAAATGTAGTCACATGAAAAGATCACTTTCCCCTACCCTTTCTTGATCAATTATTAGAGCGTATTGCTGGTTATGAATTTTATTGTTTCCTTGATGAATTTTCAGGTTATAACCAAATAGCGATAGCCCCTGAAGATCAAGAGAAAACCACCTCTACTTGTTCATATGGCACATTTGCTTTTAGACAAATACCACTTGGCCTTTGCAATACCCTTGCCATATTCTAACGTTGTATGATGGCAATTTGTTCTGATTATATAGAGAAAATTATGGAGATTTTCATGGATAATTTTTCAGTATATGGCTCATCGTTTGACTATTGTCTTCATAATTTGGATTTGATTTCGCAGCGATGCGAAGAGACGAATCTTATGCTTAATTGGGAGAAGTGCCATTTTATGGTTCGAGAAGAAATTGTTCTTGGGTACAAGATTTCATCTCAAGGAATAGAGGTGGATAAGGCAAAAATTGAAGTGATTGAGCGAATGCCACCTCCAACCAATGTCAGGGGGATAAGATGTTTTCTCGGACATACGGGCTTCGATAGGCATTTTATTAAGAATTTTTCTAAGATAGCTGAGCCATTGTGTGATTTACTACGCAAAGATGCTCCATTTCATTTTGAAGATAATTGTTTAATGACTTTTGATAGGTTGAAAAAGGAGTTGACCTCAATACCAATTATAACGTCACCGGACTGGTCGCTATTATTTGAGTTGATGTGTGATGCAAGCGATTATGCAATCAGAGCTGTGTTAGGTCAATGAAAGGAAGGTTGCATGTGATTTGTTATGCAAGTAAAGTGTTCAATGAAGCACAAATTAACTATGCGACCGCGGAAAAAGAGCTTTTGGCGGTGATATTTGCCTTAGATAAATTTAGATCTTGTTTTGTAGGATCTAAAGTTATTATTTATACGGACCATTCAATTCTTAAATATTTGCTCCATAAAAAAGATGCAAAAACGCGACTAATTCGTTGGATTCTCTTATTACAAGAATTTGATTAGAGATTAAAGATAAAAAGAGATCGGAGAACCTTGTGGCGGATCATTTATCGCGATTAGAATATATTCCTACTGATGATCAAGTTCCAATTAAAGAGAATTTTCCAGATGAGTTTGTTCTTTTACTAACTAAGTCCCCATGGTATGCAGATTTTGCTAATTTTTTGGTAAGTAGGGTACTTTTCAAGGGTTTGAATTTTCACCAAAGAAAAAAATTCTTACATGATGTTAAAAAATACTTTTGGGAGGAACCACTGCTTTATAAATATTATGCCGATAGTGTGATAAGAAGATGTATTCTCGAAAAGGAGGTACGTGATATTTTGTTTCATTGTCATAACTTAGAAACGGGAGGTCATTTTAGCACTTCTAAGACTGTAACTAAGATTTGGCATTCGAAATTTTATTGGCCTACCATGTACCGAGATACTCGGGAATATGTTAAAAATTGTGATGCTTGTTAAAGAACTGAAAATATTTCTAGAAAAAATGAAATGTCCTTTACTACTTTCTTAGAAGTTCAGTTATTTGATGTGTGGAGTATAGATTTTATGGGGCTATTTTTTAGTTCTTTTAACAATAAGTACATCTTAGTGGCGGTAAATTATGTGTTTAAATGGGTGGAGGCAATTGCCTCACCTACAAATGATACTAAGATGGTGCTTAGGTTCCTTAAAGAGAACATTTTTAGTCGGTTTGGTATCCCTAGGGCCATAGAAAGTGATGAAGGGAAGTACTTTTGTAATAATCAAATTGATTTTTTATTGCGTAAGTATGATTGTAGGCACAAGACATTACTATCATACCACCCACAAACAAACGAACAAGCTGAGTTAGCCAATCGAGAAATCAAACTCATCTTGGAGAAAATGGTGAACAAATCAAGGAAGGATTGGGCGAGATGACTCGATGATGCATTATAAGCGTATCGATCGGCATTTAAGACACCTTTGGAGATGTCGCCGTATTGATTAGTATATGAAAAAACTTGTCATTTGTCGGTAGAAATTGAACATAAGGCATATTGGGCTATTAAAGCAATTAATATGGATTTTCGCCTTGTAGGTGGGAGAAGAATACTTGAGTTGAGTGAACTTGAGAAACACTAGCTACATGCTTATAAGAATGCCAAGATTTACAAAGATAAACTGAAATATTGGCATGATATGTATCTTATACCAAAAAAATTTGAAGTTGGGCAAAAGGTTCTATTATACAACTCGTGTCTTAGGTTGTTTCCAAAAAACTCAAATCAAGGTGGTCAGGACCGTTTGAAATTACTCGAGTGTTTCCCTATGGGGCTGTTGAAATAGTTAATGCAAGGAACAAACGATTCAAGGTCAATGTGATAAAAATATATTGTACGTATTTTTAGTATGTTTTATTAGTTAATTTTTGTTTGATTATTTAGTTTTATAACTAAAATAACTAAGGTTTTGATAAAAATCTACATTTTATGTTAAAGTGGCTAACATTGCATTTATATTGATTTTTATGGTAAAAATTTCATATTTTGTAGGTTTAATGATTCAATCATCAAATAAAGTGCATTGAGAAGATATTTCGATGATTGATGATGGATTAAAGTGGTGAAAATAAAATATGAAGTGTAAAAAGAAGAAATGCAATTTGAGGACAAAAAAATCAAGAAAAGTCAGAGTTGACAACTCTGACATGTTTTGGTATTTTAACTATATCTGGAGCTACACATAATAGATTGAGATAATCTTTATACCATTTTGAAGCTAAGAGATATATCTAAATTTGGTATGAAGACATCAGAATCCATCAGCCGAATACTCAGTCAAAAAGTCAAAATATCAAAATTCAACACTGCTGTCTAAAGTTGAAAATACAACTTTGACCAGTCTTCAGTATTTTGGTCATATCTCAGTCTACAAAACTTTGATTTGGATGATTTTTGAAACATTGGAAAGCTAATTCAAAGGGCTAAAACTTTTGTGTTTTACATTAAAGCTAGTTCGGCCTCCATCATAGAGAAGTTTGCAATTGAAGTGAAGCCAAAAACACAGAATTGAAAATGCGAGTTGATAAAACGCGACTGCAAGCCGCGTTTTGTGTAGGCGCATTTTGTAGTCAAAATTCTGCAATTTGCTCAGCCATTTCTCTTGTGTTCAGACTACTTTCCAGCTATAAGTTGCTAGGGAATTCGATGCACATGCTTCAGAAGACATAAGAGTAAGAAAGGTGACTTATTTTCAAGTCAAAAACAATTGTTATTGACTATCTTAACAATTTCAGATTTGGGAATCAAGTGTGGAAAGTTTGACCAGTGGAAAGTGAGCTTTGGAGTTGTTTATATGTAGAGACATTTGGGAGGTCAAAAGAGGATGATACAGGAGAAGCTAGAAGAGTGCAGAAATGTAGTTCTTCATTTCCTTAGTATAGAATAGTTTTAACTAGTTAGTTCATCTTTCTCATTTATTAGTTAGATGAAGTAGAGGTTGGAAGATGAAGAAGGCAAGGAGATGAGCTCATGTGACAAGGGTTACATATCTTTCCAACTCTTTATCTTTTGTACTTGATTCCAAGTTTAACTAATACACAGGTTCTGGAATTTATGTTATTTATGTGTCTTTAAAGTTTATGCCTTGAGTTTGGTTGAACTTTCTATGATTGTTAGTGCTTATATTTGGCTATTTGACTGCTATGATTTGAACAAGTTATTTAGCACTTTAGCTCTTTAAATCATGATTAATCTGGTACCATTAATTGTGATTATCTAAGGTGTTATTTCTACAATGAAAATTGAGATTTAACACTAGTTCAAAAAGTGCTAAACATAGGGAGTACACTCACGAGAGTAAAGGTACACCTATGTGGTTTTAGTGATTAATTTCATGTAATTTCATTGAAGAAATGAACTTGTAACTAATTTCATAACCATAAGAATAGGTATGGATTAGTTATGAGTATAATTGATTCACTACGAAAGTAGGATTCAAATGCATAAGAAAATTACACCACAACTAGCCTAGATGTAGTACTCAATGATCCAAATATAGCACTTGCATGAGTAGTTCGGGATACCACAACTTAAGGAGCTTTTATTTGTTATTTTGTATAATTTCAGTAGGTTAAATTTGTTATAATTCATTGATAGCCTAAATAATAGAGAAACTTTAGTAATACCGGTAATTGTTCACTCTTCCCTGTGGGATCGACCCGATATATACCTTAAACTACTAGTTAACCTGTATATTTGTAGTGAACGGGTGTAATTCAGTTTTTTTTTAACTTGTACGTATATTAAAATCCCGTCACAATGGACAACGATTGAAACCCTACTTGACAGGCGAAATTGTTCCCAAAGGATTCATATGCCCTTTGGGTGACTCTTCTTCAACCTAAATATCCAAACCATTTTTTTTTAAATATATTTTATTAATCAGAAACTGAGAACAAAACCGAGGTTCGAGCAGATGCCTTAACCCCTAAAAGAAAATCGAAAGTTACAAAAACTCTGCATATCCAAAGCCAAAAGTCCCCTAGTACGAGTCGGTAACTGAGAGCCCTTAGTGAAAATAACTTGAGCGCCTGACAAGGCCCATATGCTGCTAGCGAATCCGCCACTATATTCCCTTCCCGGTAGCAATGAACGAAGCAGTGAGAACTTGACTCACCCATCCAAATAGCACGAACAATAGGCCGAATCCCTGCGGGAACTCCCCATTCCTTCCTTAAACACTTGATCAGAGCCAGACAGTCAGATTCAACAATTAGCTGAGGGACCCCTACCTGGCGGCCCAGTTGCAGCCCCAAAAGGAGAGCACGAGCCTCCGCCTGCAAAGAGTCCAACCCGCCAAATGAATCCGCAAAAGCAACAATAAACCTCCCACATGAATCCCTAATCACCCCCCACCCCCACTACCACGCTCCGTGGCACACCCATCACTGTTTAACTTGTAGCAGCCCGTCGGAAGGAAAGCCCACCTGACAACCATTGCAGTTAAAACCCTCCGAACCCCGGACAGAGCCTGAAGAAGTTCCTCCCATTGCCAAGGCACCATAATACCCGGAAAATGGGCTCTGACTAGCATTCTTACCTCTTGTATGATAAAAGCACGGACCTGCGAAACGGAAAACTTGCGACCCTCGAACCGGGACAAATTTCTCGCCCGCCATAGAAACCATAATATCAGAATTGGGAGAATCCGCATTAACCAGTGTAAAGCCTTACCTTTCACAGGGCGTAACCACCAAGCGGCGCACCGGGAGCGAACCGTGGCAGCTGATGTCGATAGTCCAAGAGAATTCTCAAAAAACACCCATGTCGCAGAAGCTAACTGTCCAACTGAAAAAACATGTTCCATCGTCTCTACCTAGCCAAACACACAGCAGTGACATTTAGAAGGACCATGAATGTGATACTTTTCGAGAACATCATCCAGCGGCAGCTGGCCATTTTGTAATCGCCACATAAAGAAAGACAATTTACGCGGGATAAAAGAATGCCAAACAAAAGAGAAAGCCCAGGAGCGAGAAATATCCAAACCTTTTGAGTTGAGCCAATGACTATAAACAAAAGTGCTAGTTAGGAGGCAACCCAATGTTTTTGTTAAAGATGTTAATTTGGTATGATTTTATGTTTAACGTATGTAATTAAGTTAGTTTGTTATTTTTGTGTTATAGGTTTGGTAAACGGAAGCAAAGATGACCATTTGAGGTGAAAAAAACGATGTTTGATCAAGGAACTCAACCCCTTAATTTGCGTTAAAGTTATTTTCAATTCATTAGAAAGGGGTAAAATACATGTTTTGATCATTTTACATGTGTGTGCATTGATTATTTTGGCAAAAAAATGATCTATGATGCATTTTGAGTAATTTGGGTAACATGTGTAATTTTCAAAAGTTAGCATTTCTGCAAAAATTTGTCGAAGAAAAAGTGGATTGCATGAATACGCGACTTAGAGTCGTGTATTACGTGAATCGTGTTTTCATCCCTGTGAATTGTATACAGAAAATGCATATTAAAAAAGGCTCGTTTTCAAACCTGTAAAAATTACAGAATATGCGATTAGAAAACGCGACTTCAAGTCGTGTATTCTTGAAGTCGCATTTTCATCCCTGCGAAATTTATACAGAAAACGCGACTTGCACAAAACGCGACTTGAAGGTGTGTTTTGTCAAGTCGCATATTATCTCCTTGTATAAAAAGACAAACATGCGACTCCCTTGATCAGTTTTCTTCTTCATCTTCTTTCTTCAACTCGCGTTTTCTCTCCTTCTCTCACACACAATTCACAAAACTTCATTTTTGCTCCATTTTCTTGCTAAAAAAATCAACCGAACATCTTTTGATCATCCTAAAGCCTTCCTAACCGATTGAAATTCAAGATAAACACCTAAAAACCAGTTTCCAAGAAGATTGGGGACTAGGGTTCTTAGATTGCAAATTTTTCAAATGGAGGTCAATTGAAGTGAATTTGATAGGGTTTTTTGCACAATTATCATCCCCAAACATCCTTCTATGTGATTGAGGTAAGTTTTTTAATCAAACTTTCGTATTTTAGAAATTGATATTTTCAATTTCCTGAGCTTTCTGACATCTTTTAATTTTGAAATTTTGATGATATATATTGATGGTTTTGGCCTCCATTATGCGTTTTAAGATTATTTAAGCATGATTACAAGTTCAAATGTAGCAAATTAATGATTAATAGTTCTTTAAAATTTTAAATTGCTATATTTGGCTAAAATTGGAAAGTTGGATCGGAATATTTTTAAAGCCATTGGTGATCAATGATTATGGTATAAAATGGTTGATTGATGATGTTTTAGCATGTGTATTATGTATAGTGAGAAATTTGGATGATATTGTGAGTTATTAGGATAATTTTTGCTTAACCATGTTTATAACTAATTGCGCATTATTGTTGCTAATTATCGATTACTATAATCATGATTAATGCTAATTTCACTGATTGGAATATAATTGTTACGTATTTTGATTAAATTGGTGATTTTGGGCAATTTTTGACATAATATATGTCCCTTCTCGTATGGTCATTTAAGTATGTTTATTTGATTTCTTATAACTTAGAGGGATGTATTTGTGGTTATTTGAGTCAAGTCATGTTACTTATTGTCAAAAATATGAAATGTGTCTTAGTACATATGGATAATTGAATCCTTTTTATTAGGTACTACGGTTAGGGGAAAACAAGTCGTTTATTCCTTCTGTAGTAGTGATGACATGGAGGTTAGTGAGGGGGTTGAAGTAAGTGAGGAGGAGAGGTCACCTTCTCTTCAACCGGTTAGCCGACAACCGGGTGAGGGCACTTCTCGTAGTACCGTAGCATCCATTTTTGACAGTACCAGGTTTTCTACTCTGAGGAATCAAAAGTGGCACGAGAAGCATGCTAATTTGGAATTCATTTTTGAGATGCATGTGAATCCTGAAGTGGAAATGGTTTATCGCATCTCTGAGGCGTTCAATCAATTTGGTTGGGCGCCAATTCTCACCTTGCTGACTTACTATTATCCGGACTTGATGCACGAGTTTTACGCCAACATTGAGTATAAAGTACACCATAGTGGTGAGATGGTGGAGTTTTGGGTGGGTGGGAGACATATAGTCTTATCACGTGAGCACCTGGCTGCCATCTTGGAATGTAGTGATCAAGGCCGGGCGGTCGACTTGAAAAAGGAATTCGTTGCACCAAATAGGCTATAGGATCCGTCACAGGCTATGCATAGGTTTGATTTTGAGTGCCAGTATTTTCGATCCTCAAGAAAGGAGACAATGTTGGCGAGTGTTTTCTATTCTTACCACCGTCTCATTATCTACATGATGGCCCACAACATAATACCTAAGAAGACGAGGCATATGGAGGTCCGCAAAAGTGACATTTATTTTCTCGACTATATGTTTTACAATCGAAACTCCTCCTACACTCGAATTCCCCTGTCGAACATCATCATTAGTCATATCAGGTCTACAGCGAGGCGGCGGATAACTTAGTTCAAATTGCCATCTTCTCGTCTCCTCTCTTTGGTGTTTGAGTGTTTTGAAGTTAATTTGCAGGGTAAAAGGCGACAATTTGTTATGCCTAGAACCGAATTATCAGCTTCTATCGTTCGTCGTCTAGGTATTGGCACAGAAAACATCCCTCGACTTGGTCAGGAAAGACAACAAAAGGCACGGCATGCTCAAGGAGAAGCCGAGCCGTCTACCGTGACACTACCACCTCCTCCGCTGGTGCATCCCTCTTAATCCAATTGGCAGCGACTTTTTGGACGCTTGGACACCATTGAAAATCAGCTTGCCGGAATGAGTGCCCACCTACTCTGCATTGAAGATCATCTAGGCATCCATCCACCTCCCACGAGCGATGTGGATTACGACAAAGAGGATGATTAAAGCTGCATCTCTAGATTCATCTTTTGTTTCCTTCGTTTCTTGTTCCTTTTAATCTTTGTTTTGACGGATGTTTAACTTGTCCTTTTTCTTTTCCACTTCATCTTTGGAACAGTGTTAGTAGATTTTATGTATTTTGGCAACGGCTCTTGATTCATGGTTGATCTGGATCTTAGCCATTGCACTGGGGAGTACTTCTTTCTATCTTTTCTTGTTTTGCCTCCCCTACACATTGAGGACAATGTGTATTTTAAGTGTGGGGAAGAATTGTCGGTTGGATGTTACTATGTGTTTAAATGTTTGGACATGTTATTGGAAATATTTCTTGTGCTTAAATGTTGTCTCTTTTGGGTTTGCTGGCAGGGAGTTTAATCCAGTTTTAAGGGGAAATTCTATCAAAAATTTTCCAAAATCTTGTCCAAAATTATAAAATTGCCCCAAAAGGTTTAAATTTTTTCAATTTTATCCAAAGGGTAACAAGTACCATTCTATTCCTTTTACTTTTGAGATAAATATATGTGACTTGAGAATTTCTTTTCTCAATTAACTTGGAAATGACTATTATGTGATTATAATTTTAGCAATTGTAGAAAAGTATATCTTGTAAAGTGGAGAAAATTATGCCTGCATTCTGTATATTTGATGAAATTTCTTCTCTTTGTTTGATTTTACATAGTTAAGTGATAAATATGGTCAATAATTGTAATACTCTTCTCATGATTATACTTTTGAGGGAATGTTATTATCTTTGCTCTGAAAAAAACAGAAAAAGAAGAGAATAAGATTTGTTTTACTCCAATGGTTCTTGCTCTTAGTAACCGGGAGCTTTCATCTAAAAATGTTGGCTTTCACGTAAAACGGTACTCGAATCAAGAGTATATAAGGCAACTTGAGTATGTGAAATGTTGAGTAACCGGTAATCTTCATCTAAAAATGTCGATCCTCACGTCAAAAGTCACTTTCATAACTTGAGTAATATTTAGTTATATTATATGAATAAATCCCTCTAAGCTGAATAAGAAGATGATCATGGGTTTAGAAAGCATTCTATTGACCATATATGTTACTTGTTTGTAAAATTGGATAAGGATGAGGAATTGAGTTGAACTAGTCAGAATTATAGTATAATTGGATCTCCTTTACTTGATATTATGAGTACTTGAGGTTTTTTTTTTTTTTTTTGGCTAACCCCGATAAAGGGAAGGGACGCCACCCCCGCTTTTATTCATCATAAAAGTCGTGGTACAGAGAAAAGATCAAAGGACCGATGATCAATGGTTAGGAGTTTCGCACCATCCTAAAGGAAGGGACCCCCATGCTATCGAGGCTAACACCACCACGGGCCAGCCGCGGCCAGCCACTCCAGTGCTCATAGAGCTGAACACCTTGATGAGGGTGAGCTACACCTACATTAGCCAACGCATCTGCTACCTTATTTGCTTCCCTGAAACAATGAGAAAACCTAGAAGGGTCCCTAACTAGGCTCCAAATCTGCCGGACCTCCCCACGAACATGCCGCGGACACTGCAAACGATGTTGAACATGGAAGTCTCTTGTCCACCTGAATACCCTCATCGGATGCTTCCCTAAGTACCACAGACCCCTCGTCCAAATTTTGTTGAAGTCCGCCTCAGCCGCACACCTTAACAGAACATGCCGATAATCCAACAGCCCAATGGAGACGTGATCCTTCAAGTTGAGCGACGCAAAAAACTTCCGCACAGCCTCCAGGGAGGGATGCCCATGGGAGAACTTACCCACAAGAGTCCAGCAAAAAGGAGCAGCCAACCTGTCTGCCTCCTCCTTTGAGAAGACAACTGCCGCCTCTCCTTTGAACGTTGAGACTGGTCTCAGAAGAATTGGGGAATTGGCTGGCTCCGTGAAAAGTTGAGAGAAAGACTTCTTGGTGGTCGGAGTGGCCCCCTGGCCCTCCACAGCCGGCCAGAGGGCGGCCATAGGCAGCAGCCGCTGGTGAAACCCTACCGCACGTTCTGCATGTTCAAAATGTTGAATCATTGTTGGGTTATATTTCTAATTGCTTGAGGACAAGCAATGGTTCAAGTGTGGGGGTACTTGACAAGAGTATATTTTACGTATTTTTAAGTGTATTTTATTAGTTAATTTTGGTGTGTTTTTAAGTAGGTTTGTAACTAATTAACTAGGGTTTTGGTAAAAATATACATTTTGCGGTTTAAATGGCAAACATTGTATTTCTATGGATTTTAATGGTAAGAACTTCATGTTTTTGTAGGTTTACCAATTCAATCATCAAAGGATATGAATTAAGAAGAGAATTGGATGATAATTGATGATTTGAAGTGGTTAAAAAAAGACATGAAGTGCAAAACATTCAAATGAAGAAATGCAGGTGAAGACAGTTTTTGACACATCTTTGTATTTTGGCAATATCTTGAGTTACACACATCGGATCGAGGTGATCTTTATAGAATTTTGAATCTAAGAGATATATCTACATTTGGTATGAAGATATCGAAGTCCAATTTTGTTGTTTTCCTGGTCAAAAAGTCAAAACACAGAAGCTTATTTGTATGGTCGAAAGCTGAAACAGGGGATTGACCAGTCAATGGTATTTCGATCATATCTCAGTCCACAGAGCTCTAAATTGGATGATTCTTAAAGCATTGGAAATTTAACGCAAGGGGCTACAATGTTCATGTTTTGCACAAAAGCTAGTTCGGCCTTCATCATAGAGTAAATAGCAGTTGAAATGAGGCCAAATTCACAAAAGTGAATATGCGACTTGAGAAAACGTGGGTGAAGTCGCGTATTCTCAAGTTGCGTATTGTAGCATGATTTCAGTGACTTGCTCAGCCACTTGCCTTGTTTTTATACTACTTTCCAGCTATAGGTTGGAGAGAGAATTTCGCCTGCACATGCTTCTGATGCAAAAAGGAAGAGGAAAGGAGCTTTATGTCTTGTCCAAATCCCACATTTTTGACTCTCTTAACAATTGGATGGTAAAATTATTAGAAGAAGAGAGTAGAACATATTAGAGGGAGCTCATATCAGATTTTAGCATAGGAGAACTTAGAAGTTAGTCTTGTCTTGTTCTCTCTAGCTAGCACTTTTTGGTGAGAATAATTGGAGACTTCATTGTACACCATTTTGTTGAAAAAAATGAAGATCATTGGGAGCTTCTTCATTATTTTGGCCAAGCTTTCCTTTTCTATCTTTAACTTGTGATTCATGATGTGTTCATGCAATGAAACTATGTGTTTTCTTATTATATCTTACATAAGTAGCTAAATCTCTAGATCTAGGAAGTAGATGAAACTTATGGCTATTTAACATGAAGTGAATATGATTTATACTTGTTACACCTTGTATTAACTTGTCTATTTGTGCATGCTTATAATTTGATGTTGCTTGATCACCAATAACAAGCTCTTAGTTGTTATTATTCAATGAAAATTAGTAATAATGATGGAACAACATGAGTAGAGCTTGAGTAGTGGACTCATGAGAATAAAGGTACACTTATGTGGATTAGCTTGCATTTCATGAAGGACACAAAAGTAGATTTAGTTATTCACCATGACAATAGGAAAAACTAGACTATATCTAGGCCATTTCGTCATGAGAATGAGATTTGGTAATATTGGAAATGAATTCCTAGTTAAACAAGGGTTATAACAAGAGGTAAATCTATTCATTTGTGTTGTTTATACCATAAGTGGAATCTATATCTCTAGACTCCAGTTTTTAGTGAATTTTCTCCTTTGTATCTTGCAAGAATCTAGTTAGAGTTAGTTAATAGTAGCTATAACTTTTTCTGCTCCAATTTATTGTTAGTCTAAATAATAGAGTAAGTAAGGATCTAGTACTTGAAAAATCGCTCTCCGTGGGATCGACCAGATATTTGCCCTCACTAATTTGACCTGTATACTTGTAGCCCAAATGGGTAAAATTCAGAATTAAACTTGTACTTATATCAAAAACCCGTCAATACACGAGCATTGAAGCTGGCTCGTGAGGTTCAAGGTGCTCCAATCAGTCATTTCCAACGTTGCACATGGTGGTCCTTGTGTTGGATGCAATTCTTGATTGTGTTCGTCATGAGGTTGTCCCAACGGCATGTAACTCTTCTTTTGTCCCTTCGTGCATCGATTTGTGGTCAAATCACTTTCAAGAGAAGGGAAATGATATAGAATGTAGTTGGTTTGAAGCTTATCAAGTCCATTTGCATCAAACTAGGGTCATCACGTTGTGTCTTGGCTGAATGGTCTAGTTTATTAGCTATTTGTCATTTGTTTCCATTGTTCATGTCGTTTGGTTAATTCTAGCTTTGAGTTTAGTCATTTAAGTCACTTAATTTAGTTAAATAAAAGGCTTAGGTCATGTTGACCTAATTTAATAGCTGAACTAGAGTTAGTTCTAAGGGTTAAGAGTTTAGTTGGTTGTGCTTCTAGTTGGATTAGGAGTTGGTCATGTGAAAGACTATAAAAGGCCTTAGTTTCTAACATTTTTAGCGGAGAATCAAATTTTGAGAAAATTTTTCAGAATTCTTTCGTGAGAGAAAGAGCTCTTTTGGGCTTGTGAAAGCCATCTTGAACATTTTAGAGTTGGGTTAAGGTGTTTCATTGACTTATCAATCAAGTATTAACTTGATTGTGGCGTTGATCTACTTATTCTAATTAATTTCGAGCTATTCATGATTGATTACGAACTCCATCCCCAAACATTGATCCTTAGCCTAGGTCGAGAGCTTGTGATTTTACCTTGGCGTATCAAGAATTGTATCAAGTGTTATATCTAAAAGTTAATCATAATTTTGTTTGCCTTAAATAATGAATACAATGCAATAGGTAATCAACCATGGAGTACCAGAAAAGTTGACGGTTGATGCCAAGAATGCTGGGAAAGAATTTTCTTTCCTTTCCCAAAGAAAATATGGTAATTGTGTTGTGCCTGGCAAGTTCGGGCTTGAAGGGTGGCACTCCCTATATTCTAACTAGTGTTGGTGCTAGAATCTGTTTGTGATTTATGTGAGATATTTGTCTGGTTTTATCAAGTTGGCCTTACAAATTTGCTCTTAAAAAGGCGCCTCACATGACAGGAGTGGCCATTTACCTTGTCATTTGACGCTTTCTTAGTTATCGACTGATGCGGGTTGTTCGCGGGTCTCGTAGAGCGCGCGATTATATTGTACATTTGGTACTAGAATGTCTGTATAGGCTCATGCGAGGTATTGTGTATTGTATATTTGTTGTGTTTCAAGGCACAAATTTCAGTGAAAGAGAAAATTTGTTCTTTTACTGTGTTAGTGTCTGCATTTATTATTTTAATATCTATAATTTAGTTTGCAGCAACTACACTGTAATGTGCAATTGTCAGGGTTAATTGTAGAGGCCCTTATCATGATGTTCTAGTGCTTTCCCAAGCTCAGGACGTTGTTGGAGTTGCAACATTTACCTGCTTAATTCGTCTAGCTAAATGCCACGAATGTCTCACTAACAAACTGGTGGTTGGCTAGTGGTTGATCTTTGATAACGATCTGCCACATTCAAATCTATGTTATGACACCAACCGCCGGGGGGGGGGGGGTGGAAGGACATAAGTAAACACTCGAGGTAATTAAACTATTTTAACGAAAGAACTCCACCTAATTATTGTTGAAATAGGGCAAGCAGAAGAAGTTATAGGACCAAAGGACACACGAAATGAATCTAGCATTATTTATAAACACTGGAGGTAACTTGTTTTAGCATATAACATTGTGCTGAAACAATTTCAGGTAAAACATCATTCAACGAGGCATGCAGAAGAATACATTATCCAAGAGACAACATCGATCATTTGGTAGCTTGGCTATTGATTTTGAAGCACTCGAGCGTTGCTTCCATGTCAGCATTCTTGCTGAACAGAATCTCAATATATTCTTTGTATTGGAAGCCTCTGAACATTGGTGGATTGCTTGGACTAACAACTGATTTAGCTTTCCATCGAGTCGTCACGAATTCAGAGGTGTTCTAGGACTTCATTGGCCAGCTTTTTTTGTTTTCCTTTAGACAGGACCATTGAACCTGCAAAATCAGTTGTTAGTCCAAGCAATCCACCAATGTTCAGAGGCTTCCAATACAAAGAATATATTGAGATTCTCTTCAGCAAGAATGCTGACATGGAAGCAACGCTCGAATGTTTCAAAATCAATAGCTTTCCATTGCTGACCACCTGCAAAAAAAACACGAGACCTGACAAGTTTAAATGTTTTGATATAAAATGCAGTTTCAGATTTCCGTGTTTCAGTGTCTGTTCAAATCCAGTCATTCATCTAGGGATATAAGGATATATAGGAGTGCGACCAACTTGAACCATCCTACTTTCATGAAAATTCACAGGGTTTTCAATAGGCATCTTAAGTATTTCTTTCTTTAATAATCCCCTCAGAAGTTTACTTGTTAAAGTATATAGAACATATTCCTCAAGGTGAATAATAATACTTCAGCTAGCGTTTTTATGTTCTTAAGTCCGAAAAATGAAATGACACTAGTGAAGGGCTTAGTTGGAGTAATAGGCAAGAATTTCATACACATGTATAATATTTTGCAGCGAGGATGGATGTGTACCTCAAGGGAAAAACCTATGTTTACAACGAATGCATTTGGAAGAGGCTCAACCCCAATCCACTGGCCATCCTTGAGTATTTGTAGCCCATAAACATCTTGCTGAAGCAAAGTTAAGACGACTGTATCATAGTGTCCTCTTATTCCCAATGCTGAAGTAGGGTGTGGACATGGTGGATAATTGTGGATCATCATGGTTAAGTCATAACTGTCGAAGTTTTCCTCGGTAAATCCTTATCCCTCATAGATCAGATCCAAAATTCTCTTGCCCAACTGTCTCACTTCAGCTGTATATGGTCCTACAGTTTCTCTGACATTTGAAAAGCTACTTCCTTAGCCAATCAAATTTGAAAAGTTTGCAATTAGTGCTTCATAAAAATATAGTTTTAAACAGCTGTATATGGTCCTACAGTTTCTCTGAAATTTGAAAAGCTACTTCCTTAGCCAATCAAATTTGAAAAGTTTGCAATTAGTGCTTCATAAAAATATAGTTTTAAAGCAAAATCAAAACTGGCCCTGATTAAGACAAAAATATATAGTTACTATGTTAGCTAGAGAACATCACTTTATAAAGGCTTATAAACATTAGTTTTTCCAAAATCTCAAGAATCAGAAGAACTACAGGAAACTATGATGGTACATAAGTACCTGTATCTTGCTGGCTTATCAGGCCAAGATTTGATGAAATTGTCAAGAGGATGACACCGGTGTTGCAAAGTGTCTTTCCAGTATGCGAACTCTTTGGGGCTAAAAATTCCAGAACCGGTGTCTTGTGCAGCATCAGTTGTTAACTTCGCATTTTCTTCAGCAGCTATGGCAAAGAATTCTTTCCCAACATTCTTTGCATCAGTCATCAAATTTTCCGGAACTCCATGGTTGATCACCTATTGCATTGCATTCATCATAGGCAAATAAAATTATGTTTAACTTTTATATGTAACACTTGTCGTCTAGCAGCTTGTGAATTGCAGCTGCATGTTCCTTTACGAAATGATTATAAACAAGTACTTTTTCTATTCAAATTAATAGAGAAGGAAAAGCCATTTAAGAATGTACTAAGCGAATTTATAACTGTCCTATATGATAGATATATTATTTTTGATATATTATTTTTTACAACAAAAGGAATTGCTTAAAGTTATATTCGAACTACTATGAAACTGGAGTTACTTTGAATTACAAAAAACTGAAACAAGTTATGTGCAATGGCCGAGAAAAAGAAACGGAATAAGATTCTTGTCGCTTAACTTCTATACCTATTGACAGTATTTGTTGCATTTTAGTCTTAAAACGAGTTTAATGTGTCAATTGCTACTTGTGACTCAGATACTTGAGAAATTACATCATGTATAAGTAATTAGTCAACTGGAAGCTCTTTTCCTATTTACTATTTTTTACTGTGTAAAATTCTAAAACCACCCAATTTACTTTCTTTTAAAAGGCAAACCTCGTACGTCCGGGTGGGATGCAAGCCTTGATTTTATTAATCAATAAGGAAGACTTGAATCTTACCTAGAGATCACTCGATTTATTTATTTGAGAAGATACATTGAATTCTATTATTTTTATGTAATCTTTGAAATCACCTGTGTTTTTCAATTGATTTTTTTTTTGCTATACAGAGGCGTTTTAATATTGTATTATTGAAGTTTAAAAAATTAAACTTAAAAAATTCTATTTTCTCACTACAAAAGTTTTACGTTGGAAGGCTTTTCAAGTGCAGAGTTTTATTCTTCGAGAGAACTGCTAGCTTGACTAATTTAACTCTGGCAACAACAAAACTATGTCCTTGTTTCTTTGTCATATTATTCTTCTTTTTCTTAATACATTGGTGCTTTTCCACTAGTAAACAAAATAGTAAACCTGCAATACTTCTACTTGTATAAATTAACATATTTCAAAAATATAGGGTTGGTTTAACATAAGTAACCTTAAGAACCATTGCATATGATGAAACACAGCATGGTCATTAAAATTTTTAACATGGGTATTTATGAAAAGAAAAGCTAATGGACTAAGGTGATGGTTTGATTGCAGACTAGGGATTTAAATCTTTGTACCTGCAGTTAAATGTAAAGGGTGTGCAATAGTATACCGCTTAAGTCTAGATGTGGGATTCGTTTCTTCTAAATCCCATTGGCTCAATTGAGTCTTCTCCTAGTATAGATTAGAGTAAGAATACAAATAGAAATGGTAGTAGGAATAAAAATAGGAGTAGGAATTGATGATCGACAAAAAAAAAGACTAAATTAAATCCCCACATTTAGTACACACAAATGTACATCTATGCGATTATATATGTATGCATGTAAATGTGTATGTGTATTTAAATGAAATAATGGACCTGGAATATTCCAAACTCTTGATTGGCTTTCATGATTTTCTGAACTAAATCAGTTCGATTTGTATCACTTAGATCATTCACCGGTATGTCCATGCTTATTGGAGCAAGCTTTCCTGGCCTTTTGGCTGCAGGCACAACATAATTTGCAGGCAAGCATTGTAGATTTGAAGACCAACTTGAAAGTAGGGATGCCATGTTTTTTGTTTGCAAAGAAAACTCAGTGATATATTGGCATATCTTGTTGGTGTATTCCAAGGATTACGGCCTTCTTATAGAGCCACAGAAAACCAGCCTCCAACCATCTATAACCCAACCGATAATGAGCTTAATACGACTGAAGATGGATTAAACTACAATAATTAGTGATGATGTATGAAACCAATAATTTACCTGTTAAACTAAAATATGTGGTTAATTTCTTTACATATTAAAAGGGTATAAGCATTTAACATTTTGAAAGGAGCTAATTCCACGCCCACCCATACTAAATCACACCCAAAGCACTAATAAGACATTAAAACCCTTATTATTTATTAGTTTATTTATGGATAAATTACTTATAACGGCTCTGTATTTTGACATAATGCCAAATGACCACCTAAGGTTTCAAAATAGAAACATAACCTCCTATGATTTTATATAAAGTGAAAAATGAATGGAATACACAATCAGTTACATATCAAACGCATTTTTAAAAGTGTGTGTGATAAAATTTTAATCTCCATGTAATCCCCTTATGGTATGTATAAATATTCACTTTACCCCTTTAGATTTTTGCATTTATCCATGTAATTCCCCTATACTTTTATACAAGGTAATTAAACTGTCGATTAATTGAACATTTAAATAAGGGTACTATTGACATTTCAATTAATGACATTACATAGTCTATTGTTTATTGACTTTCCACTTTACATAAAATCATTGAAGGTGAAGTAGATATTTTGAAATGTTAGAGGGGCATGTGGCAATAGACGAAACCATAGAGGGATTATATGTAATTCACCCTTTATTTATGACCTTTTTAGATTCTAAAATTATCTTTTGATTAATAACATACAATAACATGAATTGCCCTCACAACACTTAGGCATCTATCGAAAAATTATGCCGATTATCTCACATAAATATTACTGTTTAATGTTGAAAAATAGAAAAGGACCATCTAATGTTCCATACAACTAGTTCTACTGCATTTGATCATATAGTAACCAAAACATTGACAGGATTGTACATAAATGTAGGAATATTATTTTTCTTTTTTAACAAGGAATATCATAGTCTGGTTAAATCTAACTGTGACTACATATTCAGAAATTAAAATTTTACACGTTATACAATTGATAGGCCCAAATTCTTATAACCCGAGCAAATCAACCGTAAATTTGGATTTTGAAAAAAAATCAGAAGGAAAACTTGGATTTTGAAAAAAATCAAAAAGGAAACCGTAAGTGCTTACGTCTCATTTCCTACTTTGATTGCTTGTGGCAGTGTCCTTATCAAGATGCCAAGGTTTTTAACGTCATATTAACATTTTAGGGTGTGGATTTAGGACAAGAGGATATGAATTTAGCCCGTCCCTAAAATTTTTAGGACTAAAATAGAACACGAACCCTTCATGTCTCCAATGTATTTTCTAATTCACTAACTAAACTAAATAGTTATTTAATACTCTGTAGGTATAACCTAAAAAATGTCATCAAGAATCAAGAAACAAGAATAACATCCTACTAACGAATCTTATACATGTGGATCAACATTAGCAAGTTTTGGCATCAGTTGATTTAAAACACATGAATTAGTCGGATTCAAAAAGACTTATCTGATGTTAGCTAATTGGGACACCAAACTGTTTAGAAAATAATTCATAGAGCATCATTGGCAATCAATGAACATTTTTTTTTCTTTTGTTAGTAAGACTTTGCCCATAAGAATAATTTTCAGGCTAATCACTTACGGTGAACTACGTTACCCATTGTGAATTCCCTAAAGGTGCATTTGATAAAACTGAAATTTGAAATCTTAAATTTGAAGTCTGAATCCATTAAATTATTCAATTGTTAAGTATTAAATTAAATATATTTGAGTGTATATCACATTCAATAATAAGTGAATACTTTATCACTTATATTTGGGAGTAAGTTTTGTTTAAGATACTTAGTGTCATTTAATTAATTTAGATATTCAATTTTTTTTAACAAACATGTCTGAACATATTAAGATCTGAATCTATTAAATTTAAGTGTTGAATTAAGTTATTAAATAGGCATAAGTCATGTACAGATTTATTGTTCACGTTGCCTTGTACTTTTTGGAGTGTCTTGAAGATATGGTAATTATGGCGTGCCTGGCAAGTGTGGGATTAGGGGCGGGAACGGTCCTCAGATTGACCGTTCCCGAGCTGTTGTCTCACAAAAAGAAAGGTAAGGCCAGAAATAAACCACGTCAAAAGGCTTCAGTTTGGCCCAAAACGACGTCGTTTTATTAAGTGAGACAGTCAAAAAAATGGTTATGCTCTGCTGACCGTAACGGCAAGAAACGGAACGTTATGACCACTAGTAAGCAAAGTCCCGCCCAAAGCGAAATGTCGAAAATGAAAAGGCGCACTTGGACTCCCACCCAAACCAGACGAAGCAGTTGCTTGCGAAAAGCCACGAAGGGAGAAATAAGAGGGGAAAATACGAGATTGGCAACACTCTCCGGCGTGACATTGCGAAAAGCTGTGGAAGTGCAACATTGGACACGGAAAAAAATAGCAAGGAGAAGCAAGAAGTGGTGGAGTGGTGGACAAATTTCTGGTGATTCGGATTTATTATAAGAAGAAGAAAGGTGAACCCAAGGTTGAAGAGTGGAAGATCGTAGGCGCGGGAGTAGTGAACGACCGAAAATCAGTCAGGTATTCAAATTTTTTTGAGTCCTACAATGATGTAGTAACGTGTGTGAATTGACATGCTTGTTGAAGGACCTTACTTGTGGATGTTGTTGGCGTACAGTATGATGATCGCTTAGAGGGATATCACGTGAGCACAATTTTGTGTATAGTAATGAGTAAGTGCAGCATGATAGGAGTATTATGTGTTAGTTTTTTAGCATGACAGAGTGAGAGTGGGAAAGAAGGGGGAAATCGTGCGGCACAACTGCTTGAGAAAATGTGTGCATGGGTTCGGAAGTTAGTATTGAAAAAATGGGTGCAGATTATAATTAGTATGCGGTAAGTAGGTAGTACAACGTGTTGAGTGTAGCATACACTGCTACATTCGTTGTTATGCATAAACACAAAACTGGAGAAGTAATGCAAGTTGTGGATCAACGGGAACATGACAGAAACAGAATAAAAATGTTATCATGAAATTGGGATGGCGTTTTTGGGTCTTGAATGGTGTAAGTTTATTGTATTAGTTCGTGTGCACGAACACAGTGTTGGATAATTGTTACATGTTGTGGTTGAATAGGTACATAGAAATAACAGAGTTCAAATGTTTTGTACTGAGTTGTGCGTCTCATACTTGCTAATGGAAATGTTATTTTGAAATAGAGATGTCGTATTTGGGTCTTGATTGGTGTAAATTTATTGTATTAGGGTGTGCGCATGAACACAGTGTTGGATAATTGTTACATGTTGTGGTTTAACAGGTACAGAGAAATAACAGAGTTTTACTGTTTTGTACTCAGTTGTGCTTCTCATATTTTCTTCTACATTGATGTTACAGGTTATTGGTTTAGTTGCATAAAGAGAGACAAGTTTCTAGGTTGGAAGTGAATGAGTACGAGAATAGGTTATAAGTTGGCAATGTGAGGCAGACGGAATAACAAATCATGAGGTTTAGCATAGTCAGTGTGGAATAACGGTTAAGAATCTTACTAGTTATTGTTGGTGCACATCATGTTGGATAGTCATTACATGCAGTCATTTAGTAGTGACACTAGCAGAAGTGCACTGTAAAATTGGATGAACATACACGTAAAATTGTTTAACGGGTTTGTTGCTTCATTCATATTGTTGAAGAGTGTGATAAATAAAGGAGAAGGTGATTGAATCGAACTTGATAGGCATGGGAATAGATTATGAAATGACTAAATGAGGGATGAAAATTTGGTAATAAGACAAACAAATTGTGAAAAGGAAGATGACTTGTACAATAATTGTTCTGGTTGGACATCATCTTTGATAGTTGTTACATGTAATAGATCAGAAGTTACAATAATAGAACTGGTCTATAGAATTTCATGAAGATACTATAAATTTGGATGGCCCCCTATTCTACTGCATTGGTATTGTACAGTAGCATAATAAATAGAAGAAGAAATTGATGGATGAAATACAATCTGATAGGTAGAACAACAGATTATGTAGATTAGTGGCAGTTGGAATAAATAACAAACTGTGAAGAATGAGTTACTGAGTGTGAGAAAAAATGTTACAGGTTATACTATAACTAGCGTGACTAATATTTGATGCTCATATATTATGTTTAGCAGTACTTCATGATATGTTATGACTGTGGCTGGAAATAAAATTTTGGAACTGAAGTGCAATATGTTTGTTAAAAACATTAGTTTACATGGCAAGAACACGAGCAGGAAGCACACTTCAGAAAGCAGACAGAGAAGAACTTGCCGAAACAAGTGGTGGTACAGAACACGGTGCAGCATCCACTTCATCGAATAGGTAAGTGGCCAGTGCTTGCGTAAGGTCTTGGCAGGTTAGATTTGGCATCATTATAATGCATTACAATGTTGACTGTTCAGGGGCAGGATGGGAAGGAAAAGAAGCAGTAAAAGGAATGATCGTTTAGGTGGGGAGGAAGAACTGGTTACAGCGGGAACAAGTGAGGTCACAGAACCAGTCCCACCATTGAATCCATGGATGAAGTTCAGGTAAGATTATTGAATTTGAGAAAAAAATAATGGTACTAAATAGCACATATAACTTTGGAGTTTTGAATGTGGACAGGTTAGAGTATCAACACACGGTTTCGGCGAAGGGTGTTAAGCTGACCGAGGTATGCTGTCCTAGCAAAATAAACTGAAGAATCATTGAACTGATGGGGTGCCTAAGGGAAAAATAGTGAAACGAGCAATTATTTTGTGTTTAGTCTAAAGTGTTTTTTGACTTAATTTATTCAATGCAGTACAATGACATTGCCCGGGCAGCATATAATAAGTTGAGTGAGGAAGAAATGAGGAAGCGAAAAGAGGAGTATTTGAAAGAGAAAGAAGAGTATGAGAAAGAAATGGAACGTCTAAGAAAGCCGATATTGCGAAAAGCACGTGTTCAAATCAAGGTAAATACACGGCATGATTCATCAAACACGGATACGAAACTTATATTAGTCTAATGCATATATCTAAAAAATGGTGTAGAATCAGAAGTACACTATCCGATGCTCGCCAAAGCAGATGTCAAGTTTCGTTTCACGAATCGATGAAACTAAGAAGCAGCAGATTAGAGACATAGGATTTGGAGGGCTGCTAGACATACAGTGTCACTGGATTCCTAGTGGCATAGCCACCTGGCTTGTTGACAACTTTAATCCGACATTGAGCAGTTTAAATGTACATGGAGATGGTGTGCTACCTTTAACGTCAAAGGATATCAGTTTAATCCTGGGAATCCCGAACGAAGGTCCCGTTCCAGTTGAAGACACCGATACAACCGAGGTTGGGGGAACTGGACCAAGTCGTAGGACATACAAATGGAATGAGCTCCCAAATGAGTTGGTAGCCATGAATGCAGGGGAAGAATTCTTAAGACTATTCGTGGCATTTTGCTGTGGATGTTTACTGGCTCCAACCACTAGAGCCGAGCACAAAATAAAGCTTTGGAACTGTACGCAATTGGTTGATAGGGTAGCCAGATTGAACTGGGCTGAGTATGTGAGGATCGTACTATGCAATAAGGTGCTAGAGGTGCAAAAGAAAAGTGAAAAACAGCACCAATACGTTGGCGGTTGTATCTTCGTTCTGCTGGTAAGATTAGACAGTTGTAGTCATGACGAAAATATGCTGTAATTGTTACACAGTGCACCAGAGAGTCAATTAGTTTTGCGTGCCTTCATAACTACTGTCTGTATTTCCACATTTTATCGAATTCAGTGCGATGGATTGATTAGATTATGCTCAAATGAATGCGTCTACGATGATGTTTTAACAGTGTGGTCAAGTTTATCTACAGTTGAATTAATTGCTGTATTGTATTGCAGATTCATTATCTTGATCGGGTACAAATACTGAAGCATAAAGTGTCGAGGACTACTCCGCGAGCTAAGGCATGGACAGATGCTCTGATCTCTGAAAGGGATGCACTTGAGATTAAAAATCTTGGAGCTTATAGAAAAGGAAAACTGGTAAAATGTTATATATTGTTGACCTCATTTCATATAAAAGGTAGTGGTCTATGTAGTGCGTGGCTTTGCTATTGAAATGGTTGGTTTAATTTGTTGTTAAAGATTGGACAATATGATCCGGAAGATAATAAATATGATGGGCAGAGTACTGAACTACCCCCTGATTTGGTAGGGATGCTGATGAACAGCGGGCACGCCGATATCAGTGTAAGTGGGTCTGTTCCATGATTTAATGAAATTTGTTGTTTGATTAGACGTAATTACTGCATATTGTAAGAAACATTATTGGTTATTGATAGGCCTATCAACTTCATTCATGTTGTAGTATCATGTTAATATGTGATACCAATCCCAATATTACATCCCTGTCCAGAGAGTTATTAAAAATTAAGTCACATGAATGGAAATACAGAAATATAGTGATGTCTTGGCCAATCATGTTATAAATGTATGAAGTTTCAATGATCCCGGGTGACCATTTTATTTTTTAGTATATAAGTTATAGTTATAGAACCTATGGCCGCAATTCAAATATTAAATTAAGAACCTTTGCGTAAATGTACTATTGTATATGCTTGTATTGTATTCCATTGTTGAGAGCATGTGGCTCATTTATGGATTGATAATTTCATCATCTAACTGCAGGCTGAGCTAAATGAGCTGTATAACATTGCTGTTAGTAGCCAACGAAGGATATTGAAGATTGCAGAAATCCTCTCCTCTCAGTCGAGAGCAAAAGCTTCCACTTCTGGGCCTGAAGTATTGGACAAAGGAAAAAAACCTGTACAGGAGGACTATACAATGCACAAGAGTCCTGATACCGAAGAAGAGCTGGAATTTCAATCTGCCGAAGAAGTTGCCAACGACGAGGATGATGATGCTGAAGAAATTGATGCGGAAGGGTCTGATGAAGACGAGCATAATGCAGCGCAGGCCGAGAAAGACAATGCCAATACGAGGACAAATATTGAAGGTATCCCAGACCCAGAGCTGAATGAAGATGTAATGGACATGGAGAATCCAATTCCTACCTCATCAGTCGTATCCGATAACATCAGTCGCGGATTGGAACAAGGGACCACCATGACAATAACTGCGCAGGGAAGCATTATACAGCTTCAAGAGCAAGAGCAGGAACAATACAGGTCAAATGTCATAGAACCTGCCGAAGAGGGTCAATATACGGTGCAACCACCTTTGCACGCTACTGCATCGACGTCACATCTGCTTGAGTAAGAAATACCACGAAGGTTGCGATCATATGGTCGAAAGCGGAAAGGTTGGTATACTGTTATTATTCATAAGGTTCTAATTCAAGTAGTATGACTGTAACATCTATTATCATATACGGTAACTGTGTTTATACCATCATGATGGTCTGAACTCTCGCTTGTCATCATCGAAAACTTGTTAGGCATACTGTCATACCCTGTCCGATGTGAAACACATATGAAGTTGATGTAACAAAAGTAATTAGGCATATTATGAAAGTATGACTTTATTCATGTTAAGAAGTTAGTGTGTTTCGAAAAATGGTAGTTACATTGCGGTGGAAAAATGTTACAAATAGTTATTGAAAAATTACAGTGTGTTTAAAAATTGTTACCAAAAAATTTGGTAACTTATAGATTAAAAATTAGTATGTTTGAAGAATATTTACAGTGTGCTTGAAGTTTGTTACAAAATAGTTACCTGAAAGTTACAGTTTGCTCTATTGAATACAAAACTCCATATTCGGGGATCGTTAGTCTCGGAATTTATTTTACATTATTGTACAATAGTTACCGGAAAGTTATACTGTGTTCGAAAGCTGTTACGAAATAGTTAATGGGGAAAATGTTATTTCATAATTAATGCAAAGTCCGTAATTCAAGAATGTTAGTTACGAAGTGTTTGTAACTTGTTACATTAGTGATTATTTAGACGAAAGTTGAATGTTATTGAAGACTGTTAGTCATTATAATTAATAGATAAGTTACAGTTTCTAAAATTAAAACATAACTTCATATTAAATGATTGCTGTTTAAATGTGTGTTTGTAGGTTGATACTCACTTATTTATTGGTCAAAGTGCATTTGAAAACTCTTAGAAACAGTTAATTTAGCATACTGTTATGGTGTGATTGAAGCCTGTTACAAATTAGTTATTGAGAAGTTATAGTGTGTTTGAAAATTTATCACAACTGTTTGAAAAGTGTTAGTTACAGTGTGTTTGAAGAGTCGTACAAATAGTTCTTAGGACAGTTACATTGCATTTGAAAAATAATCGATTGGTGTTTGATGACTGCTAATTGCATTATGTCTGAAGAATGAAGCAAAATACCTTATAATTTGTTAGACGACAACAAATGAATGTCATATGAAATGCATGTTATTTGCCTTTTGTAGGAGGCCTTGACGTTGAGGTGAAGCATAAGTCTACACGTGCAACAAAGAAGAGCACCGTTCTGCGGTCGGCAGAGTTCATTCTACCAGCACCTGTGACAGTTAGCCTATACAAAAAAATTGTGGCTGCATATGCATGGGATCCGGACCAAAGTCCCAAGTAAGATTCTTGACAAAACTATAATAAGATGGTTCACCACTACAATAAGTACGCGTGTGGTTCATAATAAGATGGCATAGAAAAACAGATTGAATATGGATGAGATTCGAGTTCATATACATTAGTCAGATTTTTGTGTTTTGGAGTAGGAGTAATAATTATTAGTAAATCGTTTAATTGTGTCCTGGATGTGATAGGGACATACTTGTTCAAATGTATCAATTTTCACTGACTCGGCTTGACTTGAAGACACTGGAAAATGGCATGCATGTGTCTAATCGGGTCAGTAGTTCATTACTTTTAGTCAAAAAGTTTGATTATGTATCTATTGATTGGAATAGTCATACGTAAACTCACCCAAGCAACACTCAATTATATGTTTTGATCACCATTTGCCATTGATTAGGTGATTGATATGTTTGCCCGTCTCATGAATTGGGGTGGAAGAACTGCCAAAATTAGGAAGCTTGAACGCTACATCGTAGAACCTGTTGCAGTTGTGAGTTTGAAATTTGGACTGCACCCTACAGTTGTGTTAAAGTTTTTCATCATCATATCTGAATTGGTATTACGATCCAACGCACCATTATTAATGTCTTCTATGCACCTTTCACTAAGCTATGTTATTGGTTGCAGGAAGGAATTTTAAAAATGGGAAAATTCGACAAGCTCTCTGATGCCAGCTTATCAGCTAAGCTTCTAAAGCTCTTCAAGGTTCGCAATAACAATACGGGGGTTGATCCTGCAAATTGTGATTGGGTATGCAATTATCAGTTTTAATCCAAAATTTCTTATGTGACTGTTGAACATTCAAAACATGTGTGAACTCGGTTATGTAGAATGACCTGTCTGACCTTTTTCATACCTCATTTGGCGCAGATACTTGTGCCAGTATGCATAGAGGGGTCTTGGTTTGTCTACAGCTTTGGTGTCTCAGAGAAAGACGTGCACGTGCTAGAGCCTGATAGCACTCAAGCAAATAGCAAAGACATTAATGTACTAAATCGACTGGTATGTTGGACAAATTGCTAAATGCATTACACGATATGACAGTGACACATTAGTGGATTGTAATCAGTTTTACATAATCTTTGGTGATATAGAAACGTGCACTGGGTGTGGTCGTGGTGGCAAAGTTTGGCAAGGAAATTGACTTCTCCAGTTTCGGATTTTCTGTTGCCGATGTCCCTCATCACTCACCCAACAAAGTGTAAATAGTTTGACTTCTCCTGTCATTATTGTTAAAGCGTGTACTAAGTTTTTTGTCCAACATATAAACCATAACCGACTAATGAGAAGACAACGTGAACAGGTGTGACAGTGGTGTTTTCGTTATGACATTCTTAGAGCATTGGAGCGGAAGGTTGGCTGTTCGGCTTACAGAGGTATTACAATTGATATCCCTTTTCTCCCTACAATCCATCTGAAATTGATTTAATGCTTGTTACCCCGACACTCAACTATACTAATTCCTACCTCTTGTGCTGATAGGAAAATGTTGGCAAGTATCGAGTGCTATACACAGCTCGATTGTGTAACTCAGCGAAGAACTCAAAGTTTCCGGACAGCTTCGCAAACCTGCAAGTACATAAACGGGCGCAGTTGAATGTTGGTAATGCCTGATTTATAAGTATTGATGACTGGGAGAGAAGGAAGTCCACAAAATTGCATTTGACGTGCTTTTGTATATTATTACGTGTATATGACAGCTTTTGGATTGCTGTAACTAATTTTATTTTGGAGTCTACTGAGAAGGACCTTTCTTTTGAGACAGTAGTTTTGTTTTTCTGGAGACATTAGCATCAATACTGATTAGCAATTTATATCGTGGTACTGTTTATTTATCATTTGTGGCCATAAATTATGAATTTAATTCAATTTTTCTGTTGACACTAGAATAATGTCAGTAATAACATTAACGGAGCATTAATTGGTTCAAATGTGTCGTGACTCTATGGTTCAAAGATGCTCATCGTGACTCTGTGCCAACTATACTGGAACCTACCTTGAACAATGTGTAATTATAGAACAAGCGCCCAATTGTAAGGCTATTTGTTCGTTATGCAATTGGATGTAACTTGTCAGTAAATAATTGACATATGAACAAGTCAGTAAATAATGCAACAATTCATTTGACATGGGTATATACACCAAATACTTTAAATTTGACAAGTTGTACGCTGAAAATAATAAAGGGATTGACCCTCATCCAAAGGGAGAAAAGGCAGGGACGGTTACCCTCTGTGACAGTTAATGGCCAAGATTTGGCTAGCAAAATTTGTTAGGGTCAGAATTTAACGTGTGCTACTCTTGTAACTGATTACCAACAAGGGGCCACCATGACAACAACTACACAAGGAAGCATTATACAGCTTAGCAATATAGGTCAAATGTCATAGAACCTGCCGAAAAAGGTCAATCAACGGTGCAACCACCTTTGAACGTCAGTGCATCGACGTCACATCTACATGAGCCAGAAATACCATGTAAGTTGCGGTCATATGGTCGAAAGCGGAAAGATTGGTATAGTTATATTATTCATAAGGTTCTAATTCAAGTAACATGACTGTAACAGCTATATACACACACGGTAACTCTGTTTATACCATCATGCTGCTGCCTATATGGGTCTGAATTCTCGCTAGTCATCATCGAAAACTTGTAGGCATACTGTCATAACACACCAATGTCAGCTGCATATAAAGCGGACCTGACAAACTGAATTGAGCATAATAATTAAGTATGATTTTATTCCAACCACATCCAGATAAGGCTAATGTCATATTAAGCTAATTGCGAAGTTACAGTATGTTTGAAAAACTGTTAGTTACATCGTGTTTGAAGATTGTTATAAAATAGTTATTGGAATGTTACAGTGTGTTTAAAGATTGTTACGAAAAAAATTATTTTAGAAGTTACAGATTAAAAATTAATACTGATACTCCATATTTGAAGACTGCATCCAATGAATTTGTAGTTTGTTGCAAAATTAGTTATTGGAAAGTTACAATTTGAAAATTAATACAAAATTTCATACATGAAAGCTGGTAGTTACAAAGTGTTTGTAGGTTGTTACAACATAATTATTGAAAAGTTACAGGGTGTTCAAATACTGTTACAAAATAGTTATTTGGGAAGTCACAGTTTCAAAATTAATACAAAACTTGATATTTGAAAACTGTTAGTTATGATGTGTTTGGACGTTGTTACAAAATAGTTTGATTATCAATTTATTTATTGGATTAGTGATACGTAAACCCAATTGTAACAGTCAATTACATGTTTTGGAAACTATTGGATATTGATTAGGTGATTGACATGTTTAGTCGTCCCATGAATTACATGTGTTTGGACCTAACAAATTGGTAGTTACTCGCAAAATTTGTATTAATTACCATAAAAGTACACCCAAAAAAAACTATTCATTATGTGTACTTCGGGTTTTGTTGGAAATGGGGCAGGAACGGTTGTCACTGACAACCGTTCCTGAAGGTTCACGGCCACAATGTGGCCTCAAAAATTTGTGCGGCTCAGATTATAGCATGTAACTCGATTTTCACGCCATGTGTGGGGCCCACAAAAAAGTGTTGTAAAATTACGTCATGTGCAAAGTAAGTTACATCGTGTGCAATGGAAGTTACGCGCAGTGAAAAATGAATACAATTGGCACAAACGGTTGCACCTGCAACCGTTTGTGCCCCTTGTCCGGTTTTGTGTTTGTTTTCAAAAAACATGTTACTTATTCTATACTTACTAATTCTCCAGAATTATGTTACTACTAGCTAGCTTATATCGTTTCTTGCCACATATTAACTCCCACCTGTGTGTTGGTCCGTAGTAGCTCCTGATCGACACACAACCACTACTTCAACAGAAGGTTAAAACACAAAAGCTTATGTGGTCCAAAAGGAGTTTTAGATCGTTCAAATGTCTTCATCGAGCAATTTTGGTGGCGGATCTACTGAGTTAAGGTATCAATATTGGTACTGTCACTGTGGAAAAAGGGCTGGGCTGAAGATCGTGGAGTCACAGAAACCAACGAAGGGATTGCTGTACTTCGTCTGTGAAGGAAAAACTTGTGCTTTTTTCGCTTGGTGTCATCCAATAGGGAGGAATCATGAGCAAGTTCAGGCTAACTACTGCCCTCCCCCACCTAATCGACAAGCAATAAGTAGAGAAAGCTCCTTCGACGGTCCCGGAACAGTGCAAAATGAACCAAACTCTTTCCCGTATCATGTGCACCGAATCGAACAAGATATTCGACAAATGAAAACCTTCATGACGATATCGGTAGCGGTCGCCTTTCTATTGCTCCTAATAGCAATTTTTCGCTGACAGCACTTTCAATTTTTCGACCCATATGATATGAACTTCGCCTGTAGTTTGTCGGAGATATATCCTCTATAGGCAAAGTTACACTGACGTCCTTGTACTGTTGACTTTTCATTTTGGTAGTTGATCTAGAAGATAGAGTAAATAGTAGATGCAGTCGTATAGTTGAATGAAATTGGTGAAGTCACATTGAAAGTTTTAATTTTTTCCATTACCATATCAGCCTAGTTGGATATTCCTTAAGTAAATTATCTTGAGTCGGACCCTGAGGTTTGAAAAAAAAAAAAAGATTATTTCAATGATAGCCCTCCATGGATTCACCTATATAAGCCGCGGCTAAAGTTGCAAAAATAAGAGCTTGAATACCACTTGTAAATAATCCAAGGAAGCATAAAAATACCTATTTCAAGACTAATGTACAAGTCTCCAATTTTTTCAAGTTTATTGTATTCTCGATTCGATTATTACCTCCAAACGCGAATTCACTATTCTCACTAAGCGAGCTTACCAAAAATTAATTTTTGTAATGAGTCATTTTTAAAATATATGTAAGCCATAGTTCCATGTAATTGGGTCTAAAGAGATTGGAATAAAATATTCGGAGCAAACGGCCAATTAAATATTTAAATAAGCAAGTAATAGGAATTTAAAATAAATAAATTTGCGGGTCTTCACATGAGTCTAGTATTACTTTCTTAAATCTCCAATAAATCTATATCAGCGCGTCTTTCGGAAAACTAACAACGCGTGAGCGATATGCACTTAATTAAAACTCATTCACCTTTAATTCCTCAATTAGCTTTTCTTAATCTACTATTGATCATTCTTAATTTTTTTAAGATAATTACACTCTCGAATAGAACATCACCTCGAAACACATGTACTCATTATTTCTCAGTTAAACGAACCTCCGAAAATTAATTTGCTAACGGAACATTTTAAAAACATAAGGAAGACATTGTTTCATATGAATGGGCTTAGAATGGTTGAAATAAATTATTTGGAAAAAACAAGTGAATAAATATTTAAATAAACCAATAATATTCGATAAAATAAGAAATTTTTCGGGTCCTCACACTAACTCTCAAAGATCCAAATCTCTTGATTGAGAATGGTTTTAAAAAGTGAATAGTTTTTTGTTGAGAATTATTTTAAAAGGGGTATTGTGGATATCACTCTTTTCTCTAAATAAAGTTCAAATGATCTTCTATTTGTACATAAAGAGACGGATTTAAGGCAGATTTTCTCTCATTTTTTCCATTTCAATATCCCATCCCTAATTTTTCCTTTTGACTTTTCAAAACCTCCTTCCTTTTTCGCTTGGCAGTCCTTTAAGATCACTAACCCTACATTAGGGCAAATTTTTGTAATACATTTGAGGATTTCATCCAAGAGTCAAGTAATATACTTTCAAATCGATCGTCCAAAATTTGACTTCGATAACGCCGCTCCTGTCATGAGTAGTAGTTGCATCAATTTTTTAAATTAAGAAATTTAAGTGCATGTTATACCTTGATAAGCCCATTTTTGTAGGTATTTATGGCTGAAATCGATGAAGGAGAGCAAGTCAGAATCTTGCGAATTGGAAGGTCAATCACGAAAGAAAGAAAAAAAAAGAGAAAAAAGAAAAGAAAAAAATAGAGAAATTTGGTTAGAATTAAATTGGGGTAAAATTTTATCTCTTTCCAACCCTAGCGCAAAGCAAATTTTTAGAAAGAATGCTATCTCAAATGATGGCAAACCCAACATATGATCCACTTTCAAGCCTTAACCTTTCTTTCACTACTCCATATGATCCTAATTACAAAAGTTCTAAGTTGCCGACTTTCATCTTTTGCAATACTTTGAGAAAAATATTTCTTAATCAATTGGCAAATGATGTAAATACAACTTTTCTGAAATATGTCAAAGAGGATTGTCTCACTGATGCCACTAATTATCAAAACATGACTGGATTGATACAGTCTATATTGTTTTGTCTATATTTCAAGTTGAAACCCTGAAAGGGCACCTTAAAAAAAATAAAAACAAAAATAAAAACAAGAACAAGAACAAAATAAAGAAGAAAGAAAGAAGAAAAAGAAAAGGAAAGAAAAAAGAAAAAAAGGTGAGAGTAACCTTGGTGAAAACGCGAAAGGGCGCTAAGATAGTTTAAAATACAAGAGAATCATCAACGAAGAAGAAAATGCTAAGGTCTGAAAGTTGGTGACTATGTTGATTTAGGTCTCTTCCATACTATTGTTCTTTTGCCGACAATGAATTCCAAAATGGAGGACGTCGAAGGGGTCAGATGGAGCATTTTTCTTCATCAAAGGCTGTCCTCTAAATATGTATCCAACTTTTGATCCTTGGACCCATGTTCATAAATCTAATAATTTTGTTTTGCAATTCTATTTACTATTTTATCTATTTATTCTGTATCATGGTTTATTTCATATCGACATTATTGCATGATGAATACTATATTTTTCAATTGTTTATATTTCTCATTTATTGGGTCTCATTCAAAAGACGATCCCCTATAATTTATCCTAAAGGAGTTATGAAATTGAAGTTTCGATGATAATAAGGCATGAATAATTGATGTTAAAAAGTTGCAAAGATTTTGAAGGGGTTGTGGACCAAATCTATGGGAGCGATTTGTCAATATTGAAATTCATGTTTATATGGTTCTCAGGACAAAGGATCACATGGTGGTGGCAGTGTTTTCATCACAGTTGTTTCTTTTCTTTTTCCCTTTTGCAGGTAAAATTATGTGACACAATACTGGCTTAGTTAAGCATGACTCGCATTGGGGCAAACAGTAGAAGGATTGAGCTCCAAGTTTCATTGTACATTTCTGAAGAAAGAAAGAAAAGTCATTATTCCCTTTCTTTTAAAGTTCGAAAAATCAAGAAAGTTGTAAGTCCATCAAGTAAGTTTGTCTTGATTTATTACCTTTTGAGCAACATGCATTTTGATCTTTCAGTTTGATAACATAGAACTTGTGTTTTCATTTCTTCCGCTAGTTATTTGGGTTCGAGTTTAATCCCACCAATTATCTAGGTTTCAAATATATCTTCATTTTCTTGTTAGACATTTGAACAGTTCCACTGAACAGTCCAAATTCTTAACAATCACTACAAGAAAATTGCGTTTCTGTGACAGGCGAAAGTCGTCACTAAAAATTCAGAAGTCGTCACAAAAAAAGTCAGTGACGACTTTTACTGTTGTCACAGAGCTGTCACTAGTTCTATGTCACAAAAGGGGGTCCATGTGACGACTGTTGAAAGTCGTCACAAACGATTTCGCTTTTTTGATGACTCTTGTCGTCACTCATTGTTGTACATTGTGTGACGACTTTTATTGTCACTAAACTGGCTAAATTCTTGTCATAGTCAACCCTTGGAGTTGTCACATTATGCTTCCGTTCAGTGACGACTTTTGTTGTCATTGTTTTCCATCCATAAAAAGTGACAACTTTCTGGTGTCACTAGTGAAACTTGTTAGCAGTGACAACTTATTTATTGTCATTTATTTTTTTGTAAAAAGCAATAATCTAATGTTAATTACGCAACATAGCTGCCAACAATCACAAAACGTTCATTGAATAGCAAGGAGAAAAAAAAAAGCCAACATACGAAAAGAAAGCCAACATTCATTTCCAATAGAAGATCAACCCAAATACATATATATATATATAAATGTTGCCTCAAATGAGTCATAAACCATGCACCATCCAAAATAAGCCATTCAGTTACAATACTAGTGATTTCCCATCCACAATAGAGAGTAGTAAAGTTCTATACAAAAATATGAGCACGATTCCCATCTAGAACAAAACATGAGCACGATAGGCCTTGTAGTCTTCAATTCAAAAACCATCTTCACAGCAATGACTGGCTTCTTCTTCTTGGGAATCGTGTTAGAACCTACACGCTACCAAAATTGAAGCAATGAGCACTGGTGTTAAAACTGGAACTACACTTCTAGATAGGCACCATATTATAAAAACTAATGTCACTCTAATTTGAAATTATAGCAATCTAAGTAAATTGCTTAACACAAAAATAAAGTGAAATTATAGCAAATAAGACATTGAATGTATATTCTGTGAAATATAGAATAACAATACAAACACAATAAATATCTGCATGTTCACAAATATATATGCAATAACAATAACAATAACAATAACAACAATAAAATCCTAAAATCATTGAGAGCCTAGATGATCGTGAACCACACAGTATATCAAGAAAAAAAACACACACACACACACAATCACAGGTGCCTCTTTTTCCTTAGCACAAAAAAAAAATTCTGATACAGAAAAATTTAGATGAGTTCGACAAACGAAGATCAATTAGACTAAACGAAGTTTACAAAATTCAGTTACCATTGCACAAAGAGGTTCTAGACCAATTTCAGAAGCAGGTTCCTCTAATCTCTGCCTTTCAGCTGCTTGAAAATCAATCATCACCTAAGGAGAAGAGATGACCAATTTAGCAGAAAATAGGAGAGAGAATGGGCAAACTGGTATAATGATTAATTAACAACATAGTGAGAAGGGAATATATATTAAGATAGGGACAAGACCAGATATAAATTAAGTAGTAGCATTTGTTCGACTCTGCTGTATGAAAATGTAGATTGAATTTTCTGATGAACTTGGGCACACCACAGATCATGCAGAAGATAGGCTGGAGACTAGTAACAAATTTTCAAATGTTGTTGTAACTAGAAAATACTATAGAATCATACTGTGCACAAGTGTTAACAATGTGTAAACTGTTTAGTGATATACCAGCTAATCATGTTGTTCAGAAGTATCAACAATATAGGTACTATAAAAGAATACGTCCACTAGAAAGATGAGGCAAAAACAAGAAAATTTTCCAATCTTAGAGTTCTTGACAGCTTAAATGATCTAGCAACATAGATCCAACCTACTCTAGTAATTTGCTTTTAGGAAACAAGTAGTGGAGTGGGAATTAATATCAATAAATTGGAACATGTAAAATTGCTAGAAACAGATTCTGGCACAAAATGGGCACAGTGACAACGAAAATGTAGTTTCAATTCAGACCTTTCCCAGTTAACTGTATGAGTTGGCAGCAAATTCAAAAGGGATCTAAGTAGATAATGTTCATTGACACAGTAATTACTATAGCACAAACAAAAAAAATACTATAAATGTAAAGTACCTGAGGTGAAATTGGTTCGGTTATATCCTCAAATGAACAGCTCCTTTTGACATGATATGAATGACAAAACTATCTCAAACTCACCTGAATTATAGCCAAAGAGATTCTATACAACATGACATCAGTGCTATTCTCCCGAACTATTTGTACTTGCTCTCCAAGGATTCTAAATAAGTCAACAGCAGCTGGTGTATAAAGCTTTCCATCATCTGTTTTCTTAGGTGCTTGTACCTTGTCAGCCTCAAGTATATTCAAATACCATTTCTGCAGAACAAAGTTAAAAATGAAATATGCAGTGCTGAATATATTTGTTAGAGGAGCAAAATGAAGGAATAGCAAAGCCAAGTAGACATCATATAGTTATTACCCTTGTGGTAGCTTGCATTCTTTCTACATATGCATTCATGAGGGGATCCATTGAGCCACTCTCGGAACAAACTTGAGCTAAGGACTCGTCCACACCAAGTCCAATTAAATTTTCTTGGTATTCCACTACCCAACCTGTAACCTAATTGAATATATTGAGAATTAATTTCTTTAAAAGAAAAAGAAAAACCAAATTACTAACTGATATGAGTAAAAGAGAGTGAAGATTAAACGCTTCCAATATATGCGCCATGTTTTTTTATCACCAAAAATACTCACAGGACTTACATAGTGTATATATAGAGAAAAGGAAAACCAAAGAGCAATTAGGCTGAATGGTTTTGCAGTCCTATTTGAAGTTATTTCTTTTTCACTCTTGACAAAACCCAAAATCCATTCTAGAATGTATTAAAATCTCTGACCTTCTCTTTCTGAGAGTTTTCTCTTTTAATTTATGAATTGACAGGAAAAGAAACACTAAAAAATCTAAACTTACCTTCTGACTATGACATTTCTTATAGACAAATTCTTGCAGATTTGAAATATACATTTAAAACAAATGATGAAACAGTTTCAGACATAATTTGTAAGTAAAAGATCTTCAAAATAACACCACTACTGGGGGATTTCAAATTCGTACTGAGAGAGGAATTTCAGAATCTGGGGAAACTCAGATATTAGGAAGTGGATGAAAAGGACATTAACATTTTAAGAATCCAAAAATCTGCAGTTCATCCTTAAAGATAACATATCAGAATAGGTTTTGATCTGTCATGTGTTATTTCTATTTTTCTAAATTTTAATCTAATATAAGATGGCTAGTCCTCTATTCTTTATTTTACCATCATATCTTCAAACCCGACCTATAACAAAGCACCAATTAAATCCAGAATATGAAGAAAATAGATACAGCAAAAGAACACATGATTTTATACATATCCAAGAGTGACAGCATTTGATCCCATATTTTTAATTTGGGAGCAGGTGATCCTCTTTAAGATGCCTTTAAATCCTCTTTATATTTTGTCCTCTTTAAATCCTAAAATCATTGAGAGCCTAGATGATCGTGAACCACACAGTATATCAAGAAAAAAAACACACACACACACACACAATCACAGGTGCCTCTTTTTCCTTAGCACAAAAAAAAAAATTTGATACAGAAAAATTTAGATGAGTTCGACAAAGAAAAAAGTGGAATACATCCCAACGTTCAAACACATTTGCTTTAAAAACACTAAAGTTTTGGTTGCAACATCCAGCACCTCAATGGCTGTAATTAAACATGAACAAGATTTCAAGCACCTAAATCAGCCTCAAGCAACTCAATTGCATTAAACAGGAATCAGATTTGGTGGAACCAGATTTCAAGTGCCATCAAGCAACTAAATTGACATCAAGCAACCCCTTGTCCTTTGATCCATATAACCACAAAAACATATCTAAATAAAAGCTAATAGCAAAAAAGACATGGAAACTGATGCATAAAGTATGAGGCAAATACCTATCCCCAATCAATAAAGGGTAAAGAAGGAGGATATCCAGCTTCTGGAGGAGGCATCCAGGATGGAGGTAGGTTGCCCCATGAAATTTGCACATTCTGACTGGACATCTGACCTATTTCAACCACGAAAATAACAAGATTAGATAGAAACAAGTTAAGAAAGAATATGTTTAATATTCCTTCTAATACTGAGAGTAGAGCAAAAAGGGGAAAAGAGTAACTGGTCAATATGCCTTTAAAAGGATTTGATGGAATTATTTGACTTCCAAGATTATTTTGTAATCAACCATTATCAATGAAATTTACTGCTAAATGTAAAACCAATGGGAGAGAAAAGCAGTATCAGATATTCTTCAACCACAATTTTGTGAAGTCTATCGGTAGGAATAACTATTCATAACCACCCCTTCTCCCTCCTCTTCCCCCAATAGACTCTTCTTTAATTAACAAAAAAGAAAAGCTTTGAATACTACAGTAAAACAATGTGTTTGATTAAATAGCTCTATCTGGTTCTGCCTTGAAAAGGCATGTAGACCAGCGGACAGAGTACTTCCCCATGGACCCCTCTTGCCAACAAGCAAAAATAGCCTAGCAAACTAAAGCCTTTCCTGCATCAGGATGGACTACAACTAAAATGGTGGCTATCCAAGTTGTGTCACTCTTTGTTCTCTGTGCTCAAATTATGAAAATAAGCTGTAGTATGGTAGTAATTGTAGTTATAAGAAGGTGATACAGAGAACATAGGATCAATGGCATAGGCATCTTCAGTTTCAGCTATTACTATAAATCTACCAAAAACCTGATTTCAGTTTCAGCTATTGCTATAAATCTACCAAAAACCTGATTAGTAACTTCATAAAACACAAGTTAGAAGGGGTAAAACCTAATGTTACCGTTCATTTTTTTTAATATAAAGAAGAAAAAGCATCATCTATGCAGATTGGTACTCAGAGTTTGGATGGGCTGTTTCAAGTCTGGTCTTAGGATTCCATACAAGCAAAGTATCAAGCCTTTTGACAAGATTTCTGATGACTAACAGTTACATGGATGGACAAGATCCCAGAGAGAGAGAGAGAGAACCAGAGAGTAAATTACATGGTATGGCATAAAGTACATTTAAAACAGCCAAATAAATTAGGCAAATCAGTCAAGTTCTCTTCCCCTTAAGGAAGCAATTGAATGGCACGACAAATTGTTTAATTTCTCTTTCATCCAACCAAATTAATGCAGTCAAAAAATGTTCGCATTTCATAGCTCCTCAAAGAAAGCCGGTTCTGACCATCCTAATCACAAAAAGGTTCCATCAAAATATAAAGCAAGCAATTTTTGGTTTAATCAGTCCAAATTTCTCGAAAACAGTGAAAAAATCCACAAAAGAAAAAAAAATTCTTGGACGAACCCTAACACTATTCATACTCCAGATCGCAAGTGTTTTGGATGCGATTTGGCCAAGAGTATTACCTTCCCCACTGCTAATTAACAATCTAGTTCATAAATTAGTCTTTACAATAGAAGGCTGAGCAACTTTTGAAAAAAAAAAAAAAAAAAAAAAACTCATACCGCACAATTAGCTGAAGAGGGGGTCGGAGAAAAGTCTAAGCTGAAGTCGCTGAACGAGGAGGGAGCTTGGAAGTGTTCTGACTTCGCTTCTTCGGCGAGCTTGACCTGAAGATTGGCACTTGTCAATGGTGCTTTAGAGGAGCATTTTGCGGAAGCAGAAGGTGTTTGAGGTCCAGAGTTTTTCGGTGTTCACCGTAGGAAGGAAAGACTGAGAATGAAATTTGTCCAAGTGTTGGAAGAGAGAAGCGGCGAGACTTTTGTTTGTCTGTGAACAACCAAAAATGACGTCGTTTTGTAGAGATTTCAACCACCCGCTCGCGGCTCTTTCAGATTTCAGACTGGCGCTCTTTTTTTTTTTGGCATCTAAGCACGTCTTTGAGATTCCAGGATTCACGCCTTTAACTTCATACATCTTTTTTCTTTTTTTTTTCCCTGGTCAAATTTTTTTTTTCAGATTTCTTTTTTCATACTTAATCTCTTTTTTTTTCCTTAATCTCATCTATAAATATCAAATAAATTATTTGATATTGGTTTCTTTTTTGTACATGTATATATATGTGTGCTTGTTTGTGTCTATATACATCTTTTTGGGTTTGGACAACTCAATATACAAATTATTTAAGAAATTACCTTACAATAAAACTTACACAATAAAACATGTTTCAAAAATTTAACATGCATAGAATTGCTTATATACAGTATATCACTTCTTACTCATGCTTATCCTACTCTTTGTCTATTACTTAGTTTTTATAATAAATTAAAAGAAACATGTAATCAAATATTCTGTTAAATGTGTTACAACTCTCAATCTTATTGCACGACAGATATTTTACTGAATAATTTTAATTTCGTATATACCCATTCCATATGAAAATAATTATTACTTATGATGTATTACACGTTATACTAATCTTTCACAGTGCTAACATTAGACTACAAATTATATTCAATTACACTTTTTCAAATTATTTCAGTTATTGATTTTTGGGGGTTGTTATAAGTAATAATAAACAATTCATCAAAAAAATTTTATGCTCAAACATGTCTATTATGTCAACTTAGCAAAAATTACAAATATCTAAAACTAGTTTGTTATTATATCATTTGCATTTTGCTAATACGTAATGAATAGGGGCTAAATTATAAAATTAGGGTGTCATATCTTCTGTGCTTTTGCTCATATAAAAGAATTGGGGGCTAAATAATAAAATTAGGGTGCCATAGTAGAATTAGTGAAATTTGATGAAAATACTATAGAATTGCTTATATACAGTATAACACTTCTTACTCATGCTTATCCTACTCTTTGTCTATTACTTAGTTTTTATAATAAATTAAAAGAAACATGTAATCAAATATTCTGTTAAATGTGTTACAACTCTCAATCTTATTGCACGACAGATATTTTACTGAATAATTTTAATTTCATATATACCCATTCCATATGAAAATAATTATTACTTATGATGTATTACACGTTATACTAATATTTCACAATGCTAACATTAGACTACAAATTATATTCAATTACACTTTTTCAAATTATTTCAGTTATTGATTTTTGGGGGTTGTTATAAGTAATAATAAACAATTCATGAAAAAATTTTTATGCTCAGACATGTCTATTATGTCAACTTAGCAAAAATTACAAATATCTAAAAATAGTTTGTTATTATATCATTTGCATTTTGTTAATACATAATGAATAGGGGCTAAATTATAAAATTAGGGTGTCATATCTTCGGTGCTTTTGCTAATATAAAAGAATTGGGGGCTAAAAAATAAAATTAGGGTGTCATAGTAGAATTAGTGAAAGTTGATGAAAATACTGTAGTATACAGTGATGCAAAAAGTTGTCACAAAATTGGAACCGGGTAGACTTTCAATGACAACAAGTTATGTTGTCACTATAGAGAGAGCGTTTGTGACGACTTTACTTGAGTTGTCATAAAATCATTTCCCGCGGCATCAAATGAGATGCGCGCCAACTATTTCGTGACGAGTTGAGAATGACAACTTCCAATGTTGTCACTGATTATGCTTGTGATGTACTCATCTGTGATGACACCTAATGTCGTCACTGAATTAGGTTATCTGTGACAAGATTTTTGTTGTCACATAAATTTTTGTCACTAAAAAATATATTTCTTGTAGTGAATCAAATTTAATTTTCTGTTGGTGAGTTTCAACGTTCTTGACAATCAAATTTAATTTTCTGTTGGCAAGTGTCAGCGTTTGCCGCGTACCCTTCTACCTCCTTTCTTGACAATCAAATTTAATTTTCTATTGGCGAGTCTTAACATCCGCCGTGCATCCTTTTACCTCTCTTTCTTGACAATCAAATTTAATTTCCTGCGAGTGAGTCTCAGCATTCGCCGCGCACCCTTCTACCTTCCTTCTTGACAATCAAATTTAATTTCTTGCTGGTGAGTAATCAAAAGATCAAATTTAATTTCCTATTGGTGAGTTTCAGCGTCCGCCGCACATCCTTTTACCCCTTTTTTTGACGGATCAAAAGATCAAATTTAATTTGATTTTCTGTTGGTGAGTTTCAGCGTCCGCCGCCCGCCCTTCTACCCCTTTTTTAACAGATCAAAAGATCAAATTTTATTTTCTGTTGGTGAGTCTCAGCGTCCATCGCGCACCCTTCTACCCTCCTTCTTGATAGATCAAATTCAATTTTCTTTTGGCAAGTCTCAACGTCCACCGCGCACTCTTCTATCCCCCTTCTTGGAGTGTAACCGCGTCTCTTCACGCATCTTTTTCTAATGATGATAATTTACTTTTCTTGATTGTTTTGATTAACAATTGTGCTTTCTCATTTATTTTGTGTTTCATGTTTAGAAGTTCTAAGAGTTCAGACTTCTCCGACTCTGCAAAGATTACAAATGATCAGTGCACTGGTTTCATTGTGGTTCACTTGTATTCGAACTACGTTTGACCAAATTCTAATTTCCATTGCGGGATAAGTAGACAACTCTATATGAGTTCGGTCACGTTTTTTGTAATTTCATTACATCTTTTGTTCAATAATGTCAGCCAAGGGTTGACTTGTTTATTTTAACTCAGGTGCAGTTAGAAGAGACAGTTAAGTAATTTGGTATCTCCGTCTTTGTCTTCAATTTTTTAGAAACACTAAGACAAAGAGGGGCAAATTGTAGACACCAAAATTTTGTCAATTTTAATATTTTCTTGAATTTTATCTATTTAATTAGTTATTTATTTTCTTGTATTTTAATGTGCATCTTTTTTCTCATTTTTTGTAGGTTAGTTTTAAGAAAAAAAAAAGAAGAGAAAAAAAGAAAATCAAGAAATAAAAAATCATTCTAATTATTTTGTTTCACCAAAATCACTATTAGCCCATTATTACACTCAATTCCCATTTAACCTTTCTTCTGATTTTGGTAAAAATCCATCATGTTATTTCATGCATCCTTCTTGTCATTTGAGAAAACCATCATTTTTACAAGCCAAACACACAAACTCCACTTTTGCTCCCATATACCATCTCTCGGCCTCTCCCTCAGAAGACAAGAGGAAAAGAAAAAAAAAACTCCCCTCAATTGATTCCCTCTCGGCCTTTTCTTTTGCTCCCAACTGACCAAACAAACACACGAAAATAAAAATACTCTTCCTCCCCCAAAACTCAGACTCGGCTCTCTCTATTTTATCTCAACACATTCGCACGCAACAAAAAGAGGGGCAGCTATTGGATTGAAGCTTTGGAATTTCATCAAAAAAACTTTAACAAGAGACCATAACTCTCATTGAGGTATCTCCCTTCATTTTTTTTCTTTTTCCAACCTTTTCTTTTTCCAACCTTTTCTTTTCTTATTTATTATACTATAAGCATGTCTAGACGTTAGTTTGTTTCTTCCTCTTGCTGGTTTTGTTATCATTATGCTGTGGGGAAACGCCATGAACTAGATTAGGGAGAAAAGAAATAAATTTAGTGTATGCATGTGAAGTGTTTGTGAAAATGCCAAAATGAAAAAAAAAAAATCAAATTAGTGAATCTTTTGTGCTTATTTTTTGTCAAAAATAGATGACCATTAGCTAGCGAAGGTTCGAAAATGTTGGGTTATCTAAAATTTTTGGAGTTTTGAACTTTAAAGGCATTGAAATATTTTTCTTCATTTAGGGGCTGTTTTTGCTTTATTTTAGCCCTTTTATGTTGTTTTCTTGTCAAATTAAAATCATAGTTGTATTCTAGAAGTTGTAAGGAGTGTTGTAGTATAAATTTTATGATTTTTAGTGGTGATTATAGTGTTTTTAAAAAATAAAAAGCTGGGCTTTTTTTGGCATTTTGGCGACTTTCGGATCATTTTTTGTAAAATAACTTAAAAAACGGATTCTACATAAAAAATCAAGTGAGGGGGTATATTTTGATAATTTTTCATCGTCGGCCGGTACTACCAGCGGCCGCCATGGCTACCAGCTACGAGAAGTTTCAGCTGGCCAGAGTGGAAGAAGAAGAAGAGATGGAAAAAAAAAAAAAAAAAGATAGGAAAGAAAAGAAAGAAAGGAAAAGTGAATGGGCTAATTTTTTTTTTCTGGTTTGGTTGGGTTTTGGGAATAGGTTTTGATTTATTTCTTTGGATTTCGATTTGGGTTAGGAAGTCAAAACCCATGCTTTTTTGTGGTTGGGCTTGAGTGATAAAAGGATGGGCTGGACTGCTTGCTTCTCTTGGACTTTCAGTTGGGTTTAGGAATTTTTGGCCCAAAGAAATAGAAATGATGGCCCAGTGGCCTGTTTTCTTAACAAGATTGGATACGTAAATTGCATTACAGCCCTTGTATTTTAAAGTTATTTTATTATGGCCCTAAAACTTTAGATTTTTTTCAATTTGGTCCTTAATTTAATTTTAATTTGATCCCTTAACTTTATTTTTTTAATTTTGACCCCTGATCTTTGTAATAATTATAATTTGACCCTACAAACTTTCTTAATTTTTACAATTAGATCCCTAATAGTTTTGATTTCTTAAATATAAGTTACTTTTCTTCTTTAATTGTTAATTATACTTCATTCAAGTGATTTAATTGGTAGATTTCATGATTATCTCCATTTCTTTTTAATTAAATTGGTGTCATGATTCTTTCGTTCATTTTGAGTATAAATTGGGCAACTTGATTCCATTTAGTCGCCACTTCAAAAGGGAGATACCCCTATTATTATTTAAATGTCAATTACATACTCTTATGTGCTCCTACGTGTTCCTATGTGTTTATATATTTTTTATATGCTTTATTTATTTTATTTAAATGTTCATTCAAAATTTCTTATATTTGTTTAGTTAATTTTTATAATTATTTGAGAGGCATTTAAATACCTCAAAATGCAATACATAGGATAACTAAGTTTGTTTTATTATATTTTTCCCATTTTAGATTGTAATTAGGTCCCCTATTATAATAGATAGGATAGATAAGTTTACTTCATTATATTTCCCTATTTCAGATTATAGTTAGACTTCCCGCTGTAATATATAGGTTTTGCGTGTTTATGTGGTTTATGCGCTATATATCTTATCCACTTTTCTTAGGATTTTTGCATCTAGATATTATGTTTATGTGTTACGTGCTACGTGCTCTTATGTGTTTATTTGTTTTGAATTATGCCTTATTTGTTTTACTATGTATTACTAATGCATGGCGTCATCACACCAGTCCAATGCTAATTGTGACTTTTCCCTCCACTTACTTGCTAGTCCAATGCTAGACTCTTAGGTTGTTCATGCGTTAGATTCATCTTTTGTGTGATATTCATTACATTTTCGTGCATATTTTTATTTTTAGGATCTTTTCTCATTTGCTTGATATTTCCTATTATATTTTCCCCTATTCTCTATATGTGTTAATCATATCTTTTAGAATTGCATCTCATCTAAGAAATTGTAAAATAAGTTAGTTCATTTGCTTGTTCATATTAGGAGAATTATTTTTTGAACATGGATATGGGTGATTATAATTCTTCAATTTAGATACCCCATCGATCCTTGTATAAGAAAATTATGTCACGAGTTTTTGCCTCTCGTACCTATTATGCTGCATTCCTTTTCTTTTGATCACTTATACCTGTGTATATAATTTTCTTTTCTTTCTTTTCTTTTAATTTCATTATTCGCATACTAATAACCCTTCAAGGAATTATTTTGACCTTCGCAATTAATGCGATTGGTATCAATTAAACCCTTGAATGGACATTTTGTCCATTTCTATAAATTTAGATTTGCATCCATGTAGGAAACATCCAAACGTGATAAATTAAAGATTAGATTAGGAAAATTTTGACTAAATCTTGCAGTTAGCTTAGACTAGGTTGAAAGGGTGTCTTAGGTTTGAGTTAGTCAAACTTGCCTTCCCTTTCTTCAACTGTGACTTCCAAACTCATTTTTTCTTGTTTTTTCAAAGATCTGGAGTTATTGAAAAGGATTTTATTTTATTTTATTTTTGTTAAAAATATTTTTGGATGACTTGGTACATCCAAACTTAATACTAAGTGGCGATTCCTATTTTTTTTTAAAAAAATGTTTTTAGACTAAATTTTGGACCTAAACTGTCGCATTCTTTAAAGTCCCATTTTAGGTCCTTTTTCACATATTATTTTATCTAAAAATCACATCTTTTGTAAACACCTTATTTTTATCGTGAAAAATTGGATGGGACAGGGTATTTCGGATTTATAAATTTAAAACTTGACTGTGGATGAACTAATTGTTGTATGTATACCTCGTACTCGTCAAGTTTTTGGCGTCGTTACTGGAGAGATTTGTTCACTATTGGTGCTAAGAATAACTTTATTAATTTAGAAATTTTTACTTGTTTTTGTTGTGTTTGTTGTGTCTAGTGTCTTAATTTTTATTTTTAGTGTCTTTTTGAGTCTTTGTGTATGTTTTTTTTATATATTTAGAGTCACCTATTCTTCTTAACTAAACGTGTTTTTCATTTAATTTGAAAGCATGTTTAGGGGTTCAAAGAGAGTAGAAAATATGAGCAGACAATACTTGAAAAGTGGAAGATCGGCAACAGATGGTTACTACATGCAAAGCTCCTTAAATAGAGGTAACCATTCGTTGTATTTGAGTATTCTAGTGGGCCAAATTTATAATTTTGGACAAGATTTTGAAAAAATTTTGAATTTTAACACAAGTCCAATATTTGCAACCATTACTCACATACTATGTATATAATCTCAATTCTCCCCCTTTCTCTCCCTCACACTTAACATGCACATTGTCCTCAATGTGTAAAAAGGGAAACCAAGATAAAAAAAAGTAATACTCTCCTATTGTAGTGATTGAAACGCGCGAATATGAAACTTCACAATCCATTGTCCGTGTATCTTCAATACTTCATGAGTTCCATTTGTAACCATTAGTGATATAAACCTAAAAATGGAAAATGAGAAACAAAGGTGATAACAAAGTATCAATAAATATAAAAGTGATCCGTAACTCAACGCCTTTTGTGATGGTGAAGTACCTATAGAAAATAGAAAATACAGAATAAACTATGCAAAGTACAATAAAATACATGAGGCAAAGAAGAAGAATGAACAAGGAACCTGTTTTTTTTCCACTGAAAACGCGGCTGTAGAAAAGGCGAGGTTGAAGTCGCGTTTTTGCAACTCGCTTTTTCAATTGAAAAGTTGCTGGATCAAATACACGGCTTTTGAAAATATAATTGGAAGTCACATTTTCTTCTTTATTGTCGCAGAATGGAATATGCGACTTCAAGTCGAGTATTTTTGAGCTCGCGTTTTCAATTTCTACAGTTTTTCTGTAGAAATTTTGCAACATTCCAAAAATTTGGCTTGTACCCCAAATGCTCAAAAGGCATTCTAGATCATTCTTTTGTCAAAATATTTAATGCATGTACATGTAAAATGATCGAAACATGCATTTTAACCTCTTCTAACGAATTAAAAACAATATTTACTCAAATTGAGGGGTGCAGTTCCTTGATCAAACTTCGTCTTTTTTGCCTCAAATGGTCACCTTTACTTCTATTTCCCAAACCTACAAAAGAAAAACAACAAAACAACGTAAACATATAATGTAAACATAAAATCACATAAAATTAACATGAATAACAAAAACATTGGATTGCCTCCCAACAAGCGCTTTTGTTTATAGTCGTTGGCTCGACTATGCAACCTCATTTTTCAAGGAGGCTTTGTTAATAAATAATCCACCTTTTACAGGATCATTAAAAGGTGACTTTATAACAAAAACTACATAATCGAATGACGAGAGAGATGAAAGTGGCTTACCTATCTCAAATGAGTCATAGATATTACCTTGAACATGCACTACTTGAGAACTCACCAAAGGAACATCAGCCTGGCTTTCTTAGGGAATAATACCTTTAAAACTTGTATTCTCAATACATTCCTCAAGAGGGGTGAAAAATGAGTCGTTAAAGCTCACATCTTGAGATTCAAAATTAGCTCCAAAGGTACTATCATGTGAAATGGACTCTTTTCATTGAAACACATATTAGATGCATCATTTTCACTAAAATATAATCCATTTTCACATACAACACTCCCACCATTCATGTTAGGATTATTTTGCATATCATTAGAAAAAATAATTTCACACAATACATGCAATTGCTCTTGGACTCTACCAAAGTGAGAAGTTAATTCAACTAACATTTCCTTGACTGTATCAAAATGGTCGGAGGTTGCATTTTCTAGCTTTTCTATATAGCTAACTCCTAAGATGGTTTCGAATCATTAGCTAATAGTTTACTTTCTAGTTCCAAAGGTAAAGATGCATTAGCTAACCTTTCTATTGCCAATTCCCAAGATGATTTTGATTTATATTAGACACATTTGGGTTGGTAATCAAAAAAACAAGGAGAAGTAGTATATGCACATTGATTATTCCAACCATAGGCATGAGAATTGCCCCAATTAAGACCATATTGATCAAAATAAGGATTGAAAATGCCCTAATTCATCAAAATAATCCACATTGTGTGCTTGCCTATATGTATTAGTAGCATGATAACCTTCACACAAGTCATAAATCATATGATTAGAATTAAAAGCGTTAGCATTCATCTTTTGTTCAATCTCATGTATAATAGTGTCCATTTGAATTTGTAACATTATAACATCAAGTTTTGCCTTTAAGTACCTTAAACCATCTTCAAATGACATACCTTCAATAATTTCTTGATTACCTCTATTTAAGGAGTTTTACACGTAGTAACTATCCGTTGCCGATCTTCCACTTCTCAAGCATTGTCTCCTCATATTTTCTACTCTCCTTAAACCCCTAAATATGCTTTCAAACTAACTCAAAAACACGTTTAGTCAAGAAGAATAGGTGACTCTAAACATATGAAAAAAACATACACAAAGACTCGAAAAAGATGCTAAAAACAAAAATTAAAACACTAGACACAACAAACACAAGAAAAACATGTAAAAATGTCTTAATTAATAAAGTTATTCTTAGCACCGATGTTGAACAAATCTTCCCCGGTAATGGCGCAAAAAACTTGATGAGCGCGGGATATACATACAATAATTAGTTCATCCACAATCAAGGGAGTAGGATGGAGAGTTGGATCTCATATGACAAGGGTGACTTCTCTCCTATCACTTTCTTTTTGGTATTTGAGTTCATATTTAGTTATAATACAGGTATGGTTTTGCTAAAATTTATGCTTTGAGTTATGGATAAACTTACTATATCCCGTTAATGATATTTACTTGGTTATTTGATAATATTATTTTGAGTAAATTATTTAGCACTTTTGTTTATCTAATCATGATTAACTGGTCATTAATTATGATAATTTTAAGGTGTTAAATTTATAATGAAAATTGAAATTTAACACTAGTTCAAGAAAGTACTAAACCTAAAGAGTACACTCGCGAAAGTAGAGGTGCATTTTTGTGGCTTTAGTGACTTGTTTCATGTAATTTCATAGAAGGAATGAGATTGTAGTTAATTTCATAACCACGAGAATAGGTATGGTTTAGTTACAAGTATAGTTGAATCACTACGAGAGTATGTTTCACATACATTAGGAAATTACGCCATAACTAGCCAAGATAATCACATTTAATTAACCGGTAATTTCACTAGCAAGAATAGTGAGAAATTTCATAGCACTAGGAGTTTTCTATTATTATTTGTATTACTTTTATTTCATGTTCGTATTGTAGATTTAATTTCTTACACTTGTGGTAGTCTAAATAATAAAGAAGTTCAAAAATCATCGGTAATTGACAATCTTTCTTGTGGAATCGACACCTAATATCCCCTATGCTCAATAAACATCCTATATACTTGCAGAAAATGAGATGTTTAGGTTCTATTAAAATTTGGTGCATGATAGAACCTCGTAATAAAACACTATAATTTATGCCCTATCAAGTATGAGTAGTTGAAATAACAATTTTCACACACACACTTATGTACGTATATATATATGTGTGTATATATATGTATATGTTAAGGAGATCTATTGCATATCATAACTTCAAGTTAAATTTACTATTGTATAGTAAAATAAGGTTTTTCAATTGATAAATGCTTATTGTGTACTATATTTTGTGGCACTTTTTAGAAGTTTTTTAGTTATTTTCTTCTAGAATCAAGAGTTCAAGTGGAACTTTTCTTAAGAATTAATTGCTTGAGTATAGTTTGATTAATGTTTTTATCTTTGTCCACTATTACTCATTTTGTGTGATTGCATTTGTAGAAATAGGGATGAGGATAATGAATATATCAAGTCGCCAAGTCGAGGAATGATGCAAGAAGCATTGAAGCAAGAAAATTGATAGCAGCGTAGAGCAAAAAATCCAGACATCAAATCGGTTCAAACTCAGCCAATTTCTTAGCTAGTTATCTACAGAAACCGACCATGAAACCATGGGAACAAGACTGGTTCTTTCACTGGCTCAGCCAAAATTTTGATGCAAGTTGCACAACTTGTGCAACTTGATTTATTTTGAAGCTACTTTTTCTTGCTTTTGATTGGAGATTTGACAAGATACTTTGGTGACTAGAAGCCAAGCTCAAGCATCATCAAGAAATAATTTTATGTCACTTCAAATCTTCTTGATTTCATTAAACCACAAATCTTGACTTTTGAAGCTAATTTTGTCAAAAGTTCACATTGGAGAAGATACAAAGAAACTTGAAAAATTCTCTATAAATGCGAATTTCTGTCTTTCATTTGAACTAAGCTTGGAGCTTGGAGCAAAATAGAAAATCACTAAAAATGTAGCTCTTAAAATGCAAAACTCTTAATAAACTAGTATAGGTTAGTCTAGATTTTAGTTTGTTCATTCTTTCTTGTGTAATAGCTAAAAAAGGATGAAGTTGAATGAAAAAGGTAAGGAGAAAGCTCACGTGACAAAGTTTTTTCTTCCTTCCCAACAATTTATCTTTTGTAATTGACTCTAAGTTTGATTATTACACTAGTTGTATTGATTATGTGTTTCTAAAAGCTATCGAGAGTTATCAATGAACTTTCGAAAAGGTTATTACCTAAAGTTATGGATGAACTTTTTATATCTTATTTGTGATACTTACTTGGTTATTTGATACTATTATTTTGGTATAGTTATTTAGTTTGCAGTTATGATCCTGATTAATTGGCCATTATTTTTTATAATCTCAAGGTGATAAATTTGCAATAAGAGTTGGGATTTAACACTAAATCAAGGAAGTATTAAATCTAAGAAGTACACTTACGAGAGTAGGGGTATACCTTTGTAAATATGGTGGTTTATTTTATGTAATTTCATAGATACTAATGAGTATATGGTCAGTTTCATAATCACGAGAGTAGATATGAATTAGTTATAGGCTATGAGAGTATGTTTTACATACATTGAGAAAATATATCATAACTTAGCCAAAATAATAACACTCAATTAACTGGTAAATACATTGTAAGAGTAGTTAGGGATTCCATGATTTTACTATTTTAATTTCATGTTTGTAGTTGTAGATTTAATTCTTGCATTTGAAATAGTCTAAATAATAAAGAAATTTGAAAACCGCTGGTAATTGATCATTTTTTCCTATGGGATTAACAGTCGAGTACTTGCTATATTTATGTACAACCCGAATCCTTTCAATAGCAGGTGTTTGATTTTAAATAAAGCCTCTCATCATTAATTCTAGTACCTATGGTTGAGGTCTCAGAATTTAGAGGTCTTAGTTTTAAATCCCCTCTGCCCCTCCCCACTTCTTATAGACCATCGAACCTATGTTACAAATGTTGGTAATAGTTTGTAACGAGAAAGTTGAAATTCATTGTCCCACATTGAAAGAAGATAGAGTGCTCATTGTCTATATATGCTTCCTTGTCTTGTTTCCTTAACAAACTTGTTCCAAAATATTAGTTTGGAGGGAAAGTTTGGTGGGAAAGTTAGGCTTTCTGATTAGAGGTAGTTAATGACAGTTACATTTAGCAGACATATCTGTAAAATGGTTAACTACCTATACACCTATTCAATAAGGATTACATCCTTTGATAGTGCCTTGGATAGTTGCTTCAATTCTTTAAAATAGTAGGACTTTGACAGAATTAATCACTTTTTTTCCTTTCATTTGATAGTTCTTAGACTTTATTATATCATAGAGGTAATTTGTCTAATATAGAGGCAAATAACGCCTTAAGCAAAGTGTTTTTCATGCCTCAAAGTCTCTGCATTTGTCTAGTTTAGATTAGTTATTTAATACTTTCTCAATAAGAAAAAAGTTAAAAGAAAATGGTTTTTCAACCCTTAGATTCTAACAATTTCGATTATTACAAATACAGAGCAGTACCATCATTCAATTATAGCAATTCAGGGAATGATTCCGTATGGCAATCGTAGAATTTTTCAAAAATCAAAAGCAAGTTTTGCTAAATGAAAGATTCAACACGCATTAGCAAACAAATTGCCAAGTCATGCCTCCCTGCTAAATTTTAGATGCCACTGTAGGTTTTGAGGGCAAATTGAGCTCCTTTTCCAGCCTCAGTGCGGAGGAATGAGAGGAATTCAACATTATCAAATGGCTTGAATAGCAAGGGGTGCTCTTCATCTACCAGTTCTTCTGGGGCTTTTATTATATACCCTGCTTTTGGCATTGAAAATATACCAGCTGAGTACCTTGCTATATTTCCAGTCATCATCACCCGGTGAAAAGGACAGTGCAATCGGCCATTTGTCCATGCCTGCCAAAAAAGAAGAAAAATAAGAGTGGTCATTAATTATGTTGGTATACATTAAATTGATGAAAATACAATCATTTTATCGTTGGGAAAGGCACTAATTGTTTATTGATTTTTTTTTTTATAGGAATACTTAAGATCATTCGTTTGACTTTCAAGTCCTTCCATCTCTTTCTTTTCTTTTCTTGTAAAAGTTGGAGTCTCCACCATAAAAAATATATCTAAACTTCTCCAATTATTCATTCCTGGGTAGCAAACACTATTACATAATTCCATCATCCACTAGATATCTACAAACCAGTTCCACATAACTTTCCACCCAGACAATTTCACAAAAATTTTAGATGAATTGTGAAAATGTGATGTCAATTTTAATAAAAATAATTTCTATAAATGTATTACATTTATTTAGTTCCACCCATCACATTTCCATTAATCAATCACTATTTGTAAATTATTTATAACTCTCCTGTAATTTTATATAATGCCAGATGATCCCTCTAAAGTTTCAAAATAACCACATAACTCCCTTATGGTCTTATATAAAGTGGAAAATAGATACAATGTACAATCAGTTACAACATTTATGTCAAATGCACTCTAAAAGCGCATGTGGTCAAATCTTAATATCCATGTAACTCCTTTATGATTTGTATAAATATCCACTTTATCACCCCTATGGTTTTTACATTTATCTACATAGTTCTCCTACACTTTTATATAATTAAGAGGTCGATTGATTTAGCATTTAAGTAGGGGAACTATTAATATTTCAATTAATGACATAACATAGGTTATTTTTCAAATTTTCACTTTACAAAAAACCATATGGGGTGAAGTGAACATTTTGAAACATTGGGGGATCATTGGCTATAGACGAAACTACAAGGGGGATTATATGTAATTTACCCATCAAACAATTATAGCTTATAACAAGCTAGAAGTTATTTTATGATTTCTTTTTAACTTTCATTTTGAGCTTCATGATCTGAAATTCCAAAAAAGGTTTTAATTCTTTAAAGCTTTGAAAATGGAACTTTGCTTTGAGAACCAACTTTTTTTTCGAAAAAGGTAATTTCTTTTTTAGGGTAACTTTCAAGTTGTTGAGCAAAAAAGGATGGCAACGGGGTGGGGTTGGGGCGGGGGACCTCTCCCCCATCTCCCGTCCCGCTGCCTATAAATTCCCCCTGCCTCCGCCCCGTCCCCCATCCCGTCCCCGCCCCGCCCCACTTCCTCCGCGGGTGCTCCGTGGGGTTAATAAAAATTTGTTATATAATTTTATGATAGTTAAATTTTAGTAAATAATCAAATACTAAAATATCAACACATCACCAAATTATTATTCATTGTAATTTCATGTTGAAACTTATAAAAACAATCAAACAAAAGTTTTTTTTATTTTTAGTGTAAGTAAGAGGACTCGAACCCGAGACTTCACGCTTACACTCCCTCCCCCTGTACCGCCCAACCCATCCCTCCTCCCCCAAACAAAAGTTATTTGAATACAATCTAACATGATGAAATAAATACAACTAAAATAGTTAAGTCTTCACTTTTGCACAAATACAATCACTTATTCATTATTGTGCTTGTGCTTTTTTTTGAGAAATAATGTTATTGTATTAAATGTAATTAGGGATTTAGTATAAATGCATTAGCAAATTTAGTATAACCAATTAATAATTTGTATTAGTACACATATATAATTATTAGTATAATTGATAATATCAATTATATTACATATACTAATATACATTATATAATACATATAACTAATAATATCATTATTATAAGTTTATAACTAATTAAATTATATATTATATAATCATATACATATATTTTTATATATTTTTATTTTTTAAAGCGGGTGGCGGGGCGGGAGTAGACTCCCCCACCCCCACCCCATTTCTAAGCGGGGGGGAAAAAATTCCCCTCGTCTCCACCCCAACCCCCTCCCTATTAGCCCCCCGCGGGGCGGGTGGCCGCTTAAGCAAAATGTTTAAGCTTGAGCTTCTAGTGTCAATTTTCAAATCCCAAAATTTTATTTAACTTTTTAAAAAATTTTTGGTACTTCCTAATCCATGCCGATTGTGAATTGGTTTATAACATACAACTTGTATAAATGCATATATCCACATTTACACACTTTTTTATTTAACTTTACTTTTCCAAAACGCTAATACTTGGACATCTCTTAATTAGTATTGATTCGGCATACGTTAGACAAGGCTATAGTAATTTGTCTAATGTTGGTTCATTTACTTTATTTAACTATTATGTGGCTAAGACCACGCTTTCCTTTTTATTTCTATTTTTTAGTACATGATTGAAACATTTAAATGCAAGAAAAATGTAACTGGCCTAGATGCTTGAAATTTGTTTCCACTTTTGAATTTGTTGGAGGAGTTTTACACTCTACCTCATTAACACTTAGTCTGTCTATCGCTTTATTTTCTAACTATTTTTTGATTTACTAAACCCCTAATACTAACGTTCAAATCAAAAGATGTAATTAATAAGGAAAAAGCCAAATCTGGTTTTCAATAAACAAAGGTTATTTACACTTTACCCTTTACCCCTAATCTTTAGTGCCTGTTACACTTTAGCTTCTAATGTTCTTTTTTGGTCAATTAAAATCAATAAAATTGACAATATATTAGGGAAAAACAGAAAAGTATAGAACCAACAGCAAAAGATGATTGAAATCCTTGTACCGTGGAAAATAATTTGATTACGAATTTTGTCATTCACTGACAGTTGCATCCCATAATTAATTGCATCCTTCCAATTTGAACACATCTGGAGTTCTGGACCGTGTGTAGAATCCCAATCCCTCTTAATCATTATTTACTGGGGCATCTATCAGACAAACACATGTAATCTATGTAATGCTGATTTATTTATTTCATTTAATTTTTCTGTAGCTAAGATCATGTTTTTAGTTTTATTGATTCAATAAGGATAAATTACACTTTACCCCCCGTGGTATAGCTAATTTTCACATAACCCCCTTTAGTTTTAAAAACCATATATAATCCTCTCATAATTTGGATTAAATTGTCAAGATAATGGAAATGATCATCCGTAATAAAACTATGAAAAAGTCAAAATTACCCTTGTTTAAAAACTAAAACGACTTAAGCGATCAAAATATATAAACATAATATATATGACAGTCTAACCCCATATAATTTTCTATTTTATCATATAACCCCCTTATACCTTAATAGTTTATCATATAACCCCCTTGTAGTTTGCAATATATATACATTAACTCCCTGTGGTTAATAAATAATTTTTAATTTTACATAAGAGTATTTTGATAGTTTAGTTGATTCGGTTATGGATTGCAAATTCTGTCATTTTGACATTTTAATTCAAATTATGAGGGGGTTATATATAACTTTTGAAACCACAGAGAGGTTATGTAATAAAATACTAAACCACCAGGGAGTAAATTGTAATTTGCCCATTCAATAAACTTCTTCTACATCAATGTTGAACTTCGTAATTGCAAGTGAAGAAATAATTGATCGAAATGCATGAATTCTGTATGTAACAATTCAAAAGTTTTGAGGGCGATTCTCAACCCTTTACCTCTTTACATTTACTGCTTTATCACTTTGTTTCCTGAATTTTTTTTTTTTTTTTGGGGTTACTTAATCCTGTACACTAGTGGAGTAACTTGGATGCAAAAACGAATTTTATCATTTAGTTAACAAATGGGCTTTTAACATCTTAACTCCAAGTCTTAGCGTTTGTATCACTTTAGTTCGAAGTGTTATTCTTTTGGTTAATCCAAAAAGAAAAATTGAGAAAATACAGGAAAAAAACAACACGATTCTTCCTTGATTCATAAGAAATTTTTTGATTTACAAATTTTAAGGATGAAGTAATGAAAATTGATTTAACGCAGAAACTTATATAGCCCAAAGTATTAAAAATCACGTCAGAGAATGAAGTGTCAGAAGCGCTAGAGGTTAAGGGATAAAGTGTTAAAATCCCATTTATGAGGGAATATAAGAATTTAAAGTTGCACGATATTGGAATGCAGAGTAATCATAAAGAACTAATATTTGAACTTCAACATCAGTAAATGTTGACCGTTAATTTTAATTTTCAACTCCAAATAAGTAATCTTAAGTTTAGGCCTTTAGTAAAAGTGCAAAATGCTTTTGGATATGGACGCAAGGCTTCATCCATAATTCTTCACTTTGATGAGTGCTTTATTTTGGTAGATTAACCAATTTCCTTCACATACTTCTTCATCTTTTCTCTTCTGTCATTTTTGCTTCGCAATATTTTGTATTTAAATATCAATGACCATTGTTATGACAAAAACACGTATGAATTTAAGGAATACTTACAAAAAGGGCATCTCCAATCATGACAGTGAAGGAGCCTGGAGAGGGTTCGACATCAATCCAATGTCCATCTTTTGTGAGAACTTGCAAACCACGTATTTGATCTTGGCACAAAATGGATAGGATGTTCTTGTCAGTGTGAGCAGGTAGTCCAACTTTTGTCTCAGTTGTTTGAGGCCCTTCGTACTTCATAGCTCTAAGAAGGCAATTTGTTAATTCCATGTGCTCATCCATGTATTTCTCTAAACCTAGGCTCTCCAGTATCATCCTTCTCACAATCTTATCTAATTCTGAGATTTGCTCCGAGTAGGAATGCACAGTCTTGCTGCATATTGAGTAAGAGTTTATCAAGAAACTTTTTTTTTTTTAATGAAATTGTGCACAGAAAACTCATTTTTGTATTGGAAATTTTAAGAAAATATCACTATAGCATTTTTGGATTAAATGTGTTTGTGAGGTAAATATTAGGAGAAATGATTAAGGACATGATTCAAATATATAATATATCTTTACCAGAAATTTGAGTTCCCCTCAGGCCATAAGAGATCAGTGAAGCTTTCAACTTTTTCAAGGATGTTTGCATCATCAAGACCCATGCTCTCATACAGTGGAAAAATTGGATATTGTCCAATGTAGCCATGGTAGATCTTCTTAGATGCGTTTCTTTGCTTAGTCTGCAAAGGGAGGTTGAAAAGCTCTTCTAAGGCTTTGAAAAATGATTTCTGAAGTTCAAGAGAAATTTTGTCATACATGGCTTCGAAGCAGCCAAATTCTTCAAGTGCTTTTCGGACTTGACCTTTCACTGAATCCCACTCTGGATTTCCTGGTTTCAATCCCGGTTGGGAGAAATCTATAGCCGGAAGCTTTATGGTTTCAGAATCCATTTCCTCACAAATTCCTCCTCTTTTTTTTTTTTTTTTTTTTGGTTTCCTTATTTCTATTGAAGCAGTGGTTGATGAAGTTTTTTGAAACAGTGAAGTGTACGATGTTTTTGGTATGTTTTATAGGCAATCATGTCATGTACAATCACAACTCAGAGTTCGTTAAGCAGTCATACTCGAGTCTTATGGACACATAAAGTGCTAATTAATTTCCAATGATTCCTATGAGATAATGTTCCTAACTATTCAATGTTTGCAATTAGCTAAAGCCAATTGATGGTGATATAGATCAGATTTCAGAAGATTATTTGGCCAAAATGGATAGCATTAAGGGTGGAAGGAAGAATGATAATCTAAATGTTAATTTCCGTTTTATAGAATGTTAACCACCCTTCAAGTTTCACAATAAGCGATGACTAACACGGGGACAAGCTTCCATGACGCTGGGTATATTTCACCAAAATTCTACAGAAATGTAAATATTGGCAAAAGCCTGTAATGTATTTGCATATTCATACTGTGCTCGTTCTGGACAAGATATTATTAGGTAAAAATAGATAGTTAAATTACATGACTTTGCTTGAAGAAAATATGCTCGGTATGTACAGGATGGGAACTATGACAATAATGCTTTTACCACGAAAAATCAATCATCAATGGTGTTTTGGGCGAAGTAAGTGGAAGGGACTTGCGACCCTAGTATGACAAACAAAGTTTGAATCCGTCTAAAAACACTTTGTTTAGAGGTATCTCTTTGTTATAAAGGAGAGAGTCCGACAAAATTGTGGGGATGACGCATTTTCCTATCTAACCATATTCCTACCAAAAAAAAAATACGGATAATAACTTTTTCACATGATATTAAAAAAAAATTTCCATACAATGTATATTGAGGGTAGACCGTGTGAATGTGCCTTTTTTATGTTCCCATCCCATCGATCTATGTTGGGCATAAAATTTACCAGAACAAGGAGAAGTCACCACCTCTCCTGGTGGGGTGGGAGGTCAGGGGTTCAACCCTTGCCTCCCACCAAATTGTCTACTTCTCATGAGTAATTTGGTTGATCTCAATAAGTCTCCTTAGGAGTTGGTGTCCAGTGCCCGCAAGAATTCGAATCTTGTGGTTATCGTGTTCGGGGGGATGGGGCCTCTCCTCCTAGGTCGAAGTAGGATTAGTCGGGCCCCATAAGCATTGACCCGGACACCCACTCCGTCAGCAAAAAAAAAAAAAAAAAAAAAAAAGTCCTGGATAACCAAGCAAACTCCCAGGAATATTACATGTTATCACTGGTAATTTAATCAGCTGTTACGAATACAAGGAGGTCCATCAAGGGTCACAAGACTCAAAAACCAGGTTGGTCCTCGTCAGCACTGACAATTGGAGACGAAAGCATGGAAATTAAAATGCTTTGAAAGTACTTAATAGATAAGGAATATGAGGTTGTTGCGGAGATGGACAAAATAAAAAAGGTCATAACAGAGACGAACAAAGGCAAAAGGATCTTGACAGCTAATGAGACAAATAATTGCATTTTTATTTCTGGGAACTGCGACCAACTAGGATTGATTTATGATATTATCTATGCGGATGGCCTTATATGTGCAAAAATCTATTTCATTGAAGAACATCCTATCAAGCTTTACCTCACCACCATCAAGAATAATCTTCATCTATAGCCATTGATGCTGCAAAATATATATTGAAACAATGTATTTTTGCAATTGCAAGAATATAGTTGGTGACTTAAGGAGTAGGGTCAAAGATCCTACATCGGTCAATAGCGAAGAAAGAATTTAACTCAATGAGGGGTCTGCCGATACCACATGAGGCGCATTTTTAAAGGTCAAAATCATGAGAGCCAATGGGCCAAAGCGGACGATGTCTCAATCTCACACGAACCGACAGACCATTGACTCTAGCATAAACATAATGGGGCCATCTATGAATTTTCGAGCATCCCGCATCCCTTGATAATTAAGAAAGAGTCTAGTTCATAATGCAAAAGGTCCGCCTCTAGCATGTGAGGCGCAAAATTATTCCCATACTAAATCAAGCCTACAATGGAAGTTTCTAAATTGTCATTTAGATGTGTTTTAGTCAAGTCAAGTTTTTAGTAGTTTTGTTAGAGTTAAATTACGGTAGTTTTATTGTTTAGAATTTAGTATTTTATTAGAAAATTTCTTGTAGTCGTAAGACTTATTTGCCAAATCATCTAATTTATAAATAGGGAATCTTATTGTTGTATAGAGTAAATTTTAGGGTTATTATAACTTTACCCCTTTAACGTTATGTTTTAATCACTTTACCCCCAAGACAAATGGTTTAACTTAACGGAATTTGTTAATTAAGGTGAAAAGACATGTTTAACCCTTAAAATAATTATCACTTTACCCCCATAAACTATAGTCACATTATCAATTTATCCCATAGAGTTATTTTTTAGGCAATTTATTTTATCATTAAACCAACTTAGCAAGTTAAAAACTTTAAAAGCAAATACCCTCCTCTTTGCATAATAAAAATAATAAAAAATTTAGAGTGACTCTTGTCCTTTTTAGTATCAAGAAAAAAAGTCAAAAAATGCATTTCTTTCTTCTTGGCAATCTTATTAATATTGAAAAAATAGAAAGATGGAGAAGAGAAGGAGAGAGGGAGAGAGAGAGAGAGAGGGAGCTCAATTCTTTTTTTAAAAAAATTACAAATAAGAAAGAATTGAATACTTTTATTATTTTAAAATTATTTCACTTTTCTATTCACTACCAAATTTCAATTCTAATCTCGACAATCTTAAAGTAATACGATAATGTTGTACTTTTCTTTATTTTCTTTCTTTGCAAAATCTAATTTTCTGTCTCCTTATTTCCCATCTCTTTTTCTTTTTCGAGTATTAATAAGTGTGAAAAACGAAATTTGAGCAAAACCCTTTTATTTTTATGTTTTTTGATCTCTTAAAGTGAAAAAAAGGAAGAATAACCATTTCAACTTTTTTATTTTTAGTTATATATAAAAAAGGGTAAATATATTTAAAAATTTTTGACCATACTAATTGGATTAATGATGAGGTAAAATGCCTAAAAAATAATGTTAAGAACTAAAGTGATTGTATCACTATAATCTAAACAAATAAAGTGATAACAACAATACAGTAATGCTATAAAATAAAAGGATATTTTTGTCTACAATTTCTTAATATGTTGAGTTGAATTACATATGGGGGTAAAGTGACTAAAAGATAACGTTAGGGGGTAAACTAATAGTAGTGATATAGTTTAAGGGGGTAAAGTGATAATAACCCTAAATTTTATATACATTGTTAGTGTATACACTATCACGATTGAATGGATGACAAATGAGCAAATTTTAGATTTCAAATTCAAATTTTACACATGTGGCATATATCTAATGGTGATAGTGTATATAAAATTAATCCTATTATATAAGGGTGAAACTTTGAGAGACTTTTTATTATGTGTAATTAATGATATATTGTTGATTTATTCCTCTTTCTCCCACACATACTTGTATGTGGGTAAATTGCTTCCCTATCATCCACCCCATATATATTGGTTATATTAAATTTATCTCCTACAAAATTTTGGTGGAATTTTTTGGATTCTACATCTAGTGTTAGAGCCCTAGATTCAGGAAATTGATCTTGGAGTGATTGTGAATATTGAAGAATTGTCCCGACTACGAAGTTAGTCTTGGGTGTTTTTCGCTATCAGAGTTAGAGCAAAATATTCTGTAAAAAAATCATTTGATCGAGTTAGACCACAAGGTTGGTCTTGAAGTGCGTTATTGGTGAAGAATTCGATCATAAGATTGGTCCGAGAATTGGCAAATTATTGCGGATATTATAACAATGATTGGAGAAGAATCATGTCAGTTAAGCTATGATTATTAGAATCACAAAGTGAGTTGTCATCAAATTGTGTGACGAAAATAGTCTATCCGAATGCGTGCATTATTGTAGCAAGTTAAAAAGGAATTGAGCGACTAGATGAATTTGTCCAGGTGCGTGGAATATTCTAGCAATAAAAACTTGAAGATGAAGAGTTCAAATTGATGTCTGCAGAATTTGCAAAGAAGATTATTGACAGTGAGGATGGTAAGCCTGATTCAAAAGAGAGTTTGATTTAATGGAGGCAATGTTGGCATACTAAATTAAGCCTACAAAATAGAAGTTTCTAAATTGTTAATTAGATGTGTTTTAGTCAATTCAAGTTTTTAGTAGTTATATTGGATCAAGTTATGGTAGTTTTATTGTTTAAAAATTAGTATTTTATTAAGAAATTTCTTATAGTTGTAAGACTTGTTTACCAAGTCATCTAATATACAAATAGAGAATCTTATTATTGTTGTCGAGAAGAGTAAAACTTTGAGAGTCTTGTTATTTCGTGTGATTAATGATATATTGTTGATTTACTCCTCTTTCTCCCACACATACTTGTACGTGAGTAAATTGCTTCCCTATCATCCTCTCCATATAAAGTGTTTTTATAAAATATATCTCTTATATATTTTTGGTGAACCTTTTTGAGTTCTACAAAAATCCTAAGGACCAATGGACCAAAGCGGACAATATCTCACATAAACTCACAGACAGATTCTAGCATCAACAATAGTATACAGGAAGTGTTAAATCTCAAACCCATACTTGCCAGGCACGCCCCAATTACCATATCTTCAAGACACACTCCGGCAAAAAGTACAAGGCAATATGAACAATAAAGCTGTAAATGACCATGTGAAATCATAATAGGTAACGTAGTTTACCTTAAATGATTAGCCTGAAAGTTATTCTCATGGGCAAAGTCTTACTAACCAAAAAAAAAAAAAAGCTCGTTGATTGCCAATGATGCTCTATGAAAATTAAATTTTTAAACAGTTCGGTATCCAAATTAGCTAAAGTTCTTTGTCATTCCTACTAACTCGTGTTTTAAATCTAATGTTGCCAAAACTTGCTGATGTCGATCCAAATGTATAAGATTCATGGGTTAAATACCAAAAACCCCCATGTGGTTTGCCTAATGTTCACTTTACCTCCCTATGGTTTGGAAACCTACAATTTGACTCCCTATCGTTTCAACTAAAGTAAAAGTCTAACGGAAACCATCTAAACTAACGTCTGAAAGGAAAATGTCAAAATTGCCCCTCTATAAGGGTTTTGCGTTAAGTACCAAAAACCCCCCTGTGGTTTGTCAAATGTACACTTTACCTCCCTATGGTTTGAAAATATACAATTTAACTCCCTGTCGTTTCACCTAAAGTGAAAATCTAACAGAAATTCCGTTAAATACACTTTAGTTGAAACGACAGGGAGTCAAATTGTAGGTTTCCAAACCATAGGGAGGTAAAGTGAACATTAGGCAAACCACAGGGAGGTTTTTGGTATTTAACCCAAGATTCATTAGGAGATTACGATTCTTGATTCTTGATTCTCGATGACAATGACCTCCTCGTTAATCATCTTATCAACTCTGATAGTTGTCCTTTAGGTTTTGCCTAGAGTACTAAGTACACATTTAGTTTAGTTAGTGAATTAGAGAACACATTGGAGACATTGTGAAATAGAACCAATTGTCAATGGGTCCGTGTTCTATTTTAGTTCTTAAAATTATAAATGCAGAGGGGGGTTTTGTGGAAGGTGGGCAGCCGGGGGCACCGGGGAGGGGGGGGGGGGGGGGGAACCAGTTGTCAATGGGTCCGTGTTCTATTTTAGTTCTCAAAAATATCAATGCATGGAGGGTTCTTTTTTTATTTTTGTTTGTTGGGGAAGGGGGGGGGGGGGGGGAGTGAGCTAATGCATATATGATATATCCTTTTAATATGTGAAGAAACCACATAGTTTAACAGGTAATATACCGGTTTTATGTAAAACCCAACTTTCCTGTTCACGCTCGAGTGGATTTGCATTTATCAAGGCTATTTTTTATTTTAACTAAAAAACAATTTTCCCTTTTTTCACTTATATCCTCCCACTCCTCCTTATGCAAGTCCAAAAATTCAAACTATAATATTGACCGTCCAACTTAGAGTCCTTCTCTAACCATTAAACTAGAACAAGAAATTAAAAAAATTAATCAAACATCTCGGAATCATCTTAACCTGCAGCAATAAGAGACGAAAACAAAAAGGTCACCATGATCTCCATAAAATATCACCAACTTGTATTGCTAAGCTCAAGGATTAAAGTCTGTGGGAACATGAAGGCTACAAATTGAAAATTATTTATTTTCGTGTTTCCAGAATGACAAACATTAAATAATTCATTACGTAACATGCATTCCTAATGAATACCCCACCATTATTAAACCATAATTATCGGTCATTGTGCTTTCTTGGAAAGGCACATAAAATGGCTTTACTTGGACTTAAGAAATGACACATGAATCCTTCCTTGTTCCCAATTGGTCCTCCTTTAGTGGCCAGGAAAAGGAAATAGGTACATCTTCTCGACATACATCGTCTCACGCACCTATTTGTCTTAGACCTATTTAATAACTCAGTTCAACATTTAAATTTAATGGATTCAAATCTTATTATATTCAAACCAAAAAATAATAAGAGACATTTGTCATTAAGAAATTTGTACCTTCTGAATAATTCATTTTTTTTCCATCACATTGATTCAAAAAAAAAATGAAAATATGAAATTGTCATGAAAGAGATCTTGTGGATTGTAAGTTTATGTAGAAAAATTTTTGAAATATTTTCCTAACACATTTAATCAAATTTAGCTTAACAAAATATGATTCAGACAAATTAAATCCAAAACAAAATTTACTAAATTGTTGCTATATTAGTTCTTTTTTAAAACTCATTTCTATATTCAGCCGCACAAATATACTTGTATGAAAAAAATCATACAAATAGGCTCCCATATATTGGTTTGTACATTTTATGTCCCTAATATATGAAAATGATTTTTGGTCCCTTACAAATGAAAACTAACACTTTTAGTCTTTTTCATTTCTACTTACATTTTTGTAAAAAAAAAAAAAAAAAAAATCACGTGCTTTTCATTCTAATAAACTTTAGGGGAAAAATCAGAAGATTGTAGGAATGAAGGAAAAATGTCACTCATATTACCTTTTCCTTCATTCTATTTTCCTACGCAAGAATGTGGCAGTAGCCATGGCTGGGATAGATAAGTGCTTATGTACTCAGGGTCGTAAACGATCCGAGTCAAATCGAGATTTGGACTAGTCGAGTCGAACCTTGTCAAACTTGAACTCGAGCTCGAGTTCGACGAGTTGCCAATTCGAGCTCGAGGTCGAAAAATAAAAAAAATCATTTTTATTTTAAAAATAAATAAATAAAATAATATTTTTTCTTAATAAATAATAAAATATTTAGGATGTGTATATGTAATTTTACTATTAAAATAAAAATAAAAATATATATATACTCTGGAGCTCGCGAGGTACGAGTTTAACATTTTGAACTCGATTTCGATTTGGCCAATTTAAGTTCAACTTGAGCTCGATATTGATCAAGTTTGAGTCAAGTTTTGACTCGAGAGCAGCGGTTCGAATCATTTGTAATCCTACTCGGCATAGATGATAAGTGCTTTGTGTACCCAGGATTGATTTTCCTCCAATACCACAAGGCAGTGACGATGGAAGAAATTAGAAGCTAAAATACTGTTAGGATCCAGGCGCGGAACAAACAAGTATTGAGACATCAAGTGCACAACAATTTAATAGCAAATAATCCATAAGCATGAAAGATAGATGACACACAATATTTAACGTGGTTCGGCTCCACAATTGAGCCTACATCCACGGAGAGAAACCTATTCTTTATTATGAGAGGAAAACTCTATACAAGAATACAACTTGAATCCAAACTCAACCCTTGTATACCATCTCTCATCTCCCAAGAACCCTCTCTCACACCCCATGCATAAGGCTACATGATGCCCCATGTGTCTCCTTGTGTGTCTCTTGTATAGTATGCCAACCCACCTATTTATAGAGAACATTACTGTCAAAAAATCAAATAACAATTGGAAACCAATAATATTTCTTAAACTCATATAGAGTAGAAGAAAGTATCTAATTCTAGCTAAATAGGGCTTTACTTGACTACTATTTCAAGTAACTAAATCCAATTAGGAAACTAGTTACTTCCCACACCAAACAGGAATTTTGACTAAAAGAAATTAAACCAATTTCCTAACAAATCTCCACCTTGACGAATATTTCTTTTAACAAACACAGCAAACCATTCAAAAACTCCATTTACCTTTTCCCACCAAGTACCTTGGTGCCTAACTACACACCCGAATCAATACAGCTCTGACACTAAATTGATTCAATCAGCAAATGAACATGTGTAGTTACCCCGAGTCTAACCTCCAGTTGACTTGTGAGAAGGTGCCTCAATTCACCATCTCCCTTTGCAAGATTTCTTCTCACCACCACTTACAATTTGGGATCCCCTTCTGTGAACTCTAACCCTAACCATTGAGGCAACCAAGTGGTAAAATCACCATATTTCATCCCATTCTCAGGACTGTCTCGCCATGTGTGATTTTCAAAAACTCTACCTAAAACGAAAAACTCGTAACTGTCAGAATCTTCTGATGCATAGAAATTAGATCTCCTTGTTTTTTTGGGACACATGCCACGCCACCCAAAAAACATAACCAAAATCTAAAATTCACCAGAATGAAGTATCAACCGTTGGAGGTGTGAGAAAGTCTCCAACCGATTCACGTTCAAAATCAATATTGGACTCCACCTTTTCCTTGACCCTTGAATCACATGCCTAGATTTACCGTCAAGTATCTCCATACTTTTCGACTTTTCATCCTTCACCATCAATGTTTTTTTTGTCAAACCATTGAAACAAAGATACTATTCATTAAATTGTTCAATTAGTAACAACTACCAATCCACTTGATCTCAATAGTTAACTAGGATCCAACTACAAACCTTGAGCAACCCAGTCTCACAACCAAGCTCTGATACCACTCGTTAGAATCTAGGTGCGGAACAAACGACTATTGAGACATCAAGTGCACAACAATTTAATAGCAAATAATTCACAAGCATGAAAGATAGACGACACACAATATTTAACGTGGTTCGGCTCCACAATTGAGTCTACATCCACGGAGAGAAACCTGTTCTTTATTATGAGAGGAAAACCCTATACAAGAATACAACTTGAACCCAATCCCAACTCTTGTATACCATCTCTCATCTCCCAAGAACCCTCTCTCACACCCCATGTATAAGGCTACATGATGCCCCTTGTGACTCCTTGTGTGTCTCTTGTATAGTATGCCAACCCACCTATTTATAGAGAACATTACTGTCAAAAAATCAAATAACAATTATAAACCAATAATATTTCCTAAACTAATATAGAGTAGAAAATAGTATATAATTCTAGCTAAATAGGGCTTTACTTGACTACTATTTCAAGTAACTAAATCCAATTAGGAAACTAGTTACTTCCCACACCAAATAGGAATTTTGACTAAAAGAAATTAAGCCAATTTCCTAACAAATCTACTTGTTGGGCTCTGAGAGAGCCAAACTCAGGGAGAATTTAACCATGAGTTAGAATGGGAACCACAACCATGAGCTTGACACCACATCCAACCCAAAACCTTAAGGCGTTGGATCTATGGATCATTTCCACTTATATGTTCCTCATTCTACTAATCTCTTTCCGATGTGGGATATTGATTCACACTTGATATCCGAACAATCTCCCCCTCAATTGTGAATCTGTTCCACATTGGACCTCTCTCCCTAACCCATCCACTCCATTAAGCCCACTTCAATCTGGAGTGCACGATTCTTACTTAAGAGCCCACATGCCCTTGCCTCATTGCAGGTCTGCATGATTTTTTTCCCCGCTCTTATCTAAGCCACGCCTTACCACTCCCACTAGTTTTTTATCCTGGAGTCACTGCCCAACCAAACCATCGGCTCTGATACCACTTGTTGGGCTCTAAGAGAGCCAAACTCGGGGAGAATTTAACCATGAGTTAGAATGGGAACCACAACCATGGGTTTGACACCTCATCCAATCCAAAACCTTAAGGCATTGGGTCTATGAATCATTCCCACTTATATGTTCCTCATTCTACTCATCTCTTTCCGATGTGGGATATTGATTCATACTTGATATCCCAACAAATACAAACTGCAGATGGGAAGTAATAAATCATGCTTCACTGCAACAAATTTCCAGTAACTCCGTTTTAGCTATACTAGATAGATCTTTGTTTGACTTTGAAAAAAATGATTGTTTAGCAGCATAGAATAGACAAATTCAAACTTTAGGGGTCACAGGAAGCCGATGGATTTTTTACGATTTACAAAGCTTTGGATAGCTTCTAGAATAGATACCCGACATAACAGAAGGAGAAACAGTGAAGGGTGATTCGTTTTTCCATGAGATCTTCCTACTTCCAAGCAAAACAATTTAAATAATAATGAAGATGATAGTGCATCCTTCAGGAAATCAGAAGTGATTAAGAGGGCAATAACACATTTACCTCATCCTTTGAATTCTTTTAATCGGAGCATTTGATAGCTTGGATTTCTAAATTTTATGGATGATATCTAGGCCAATGAGTATATCGTCTCTCATCATCCCGTTAGCAGTTATTTTGGAGAGAGCAGATTTAGTTTGTGCCTGAGCTGATTGACAAAAGCAGGCTTGAGATCTTGGCTTTTAAAATATTCACTACAGGATGTCTGCCATTCAATTCACCTTGGAGATGGTTTGACAATCATAATGGTTTTTGAAAGTTCTAAAATTTCTACTGTTCAATCCCTCAAACAAACTTGCACAGCAATTTCTAGCATATTTCTTCAACCTATTTTATTCACTTCAAGGGTCCAATATAGCTTTTTAGGAGCAAGAGAGTCGTTAATTTCCCCGTGTTAACTGATAAACATGAAAACTTCTGCTCCTATAAGTGTAAGTAATTCACATGACTCTAGATTTTCTACAGCACAGAATTTCTTCATTAAGGAGACTACAGCCACCAACGTGCAGTGTGTAGTACTAAATAGGTTACTAGTGCCAACTCAATCAAGTTGCCCATTTATTGTTGAACTTTTCCTCCAAAGAAGTTTTTTGTCGCTGTTGTTGTTTCTTTTTTCTCTCTTTTTTGTCCAGTTTGTTACACTTGTCCCCTCAAGGTTGATATATTGGCGGATTATAAAAGTAAAAGAACTGCATGATAGTTGCTTTCCTGAGTATATTTCTGTCAAAAGCAACTCATTAATTTACTGAAACTTAAGAGCTCAACCACACACTGCACATTGGTGGCTATAGTCTCCTTAATGAAGAAATTACGTGCTGTAGAAAATCTAGAGTCATGTGAATTATCCATGCTGATGGTAACAGAAGCTTTCATGTTTACTAATTAACACAAGAAAATTAACAACTCTATTGATCCTGAAATGCAATATTTGACTCTTGAAGTGAATAAAATAGGTTGAAGAAGTATGCTAGAAATTGCTGTGCAAATTTGTTTGAGTGACTGAAAAGTAGAAATTTTAGAGTTTTCAAAAATCATTTAGATTTTCAAATCATCTCCAAAGTGAATTGAATGGCAAGACGTCCTGAAGCGATCATTTTAAAAGCCAAAATCTCAGGTCTGATTTTGTCAATCAAACTCGGGCTTAAACTAAATTGGTTCTCTCCAGAATAACTGCTAACGAGATGTATGAGAGACTATATATGCATTAGCCTATATATCATATATGAAATTCAGAAATCCAAGATATCACATGCTCCAGTAAAAAAAAGAATCAAAAGGATATTATTTAAATTTTTCTATTTGATAATCAATCATTTTAAGTTCTTCTAAAGTCAAACAAAGATCTCGTAACGCTAAAATAAAGTCACTGGAAATTTGTTGCAGTGAAGCATCAGATTTATTAATTGCGATCTGCAGTTAGTAATTTGGCTTTCTAAATTTTTCCATCATTATTGCCTTGTGGTATTGTGAGAATATCAATCCCTGGTACATAAAGCACTTACCCATAGCCTTTGTTCTTAGAATCTTTTTAGTATGTCGATGTATATGAAGATTATATGGTGGATTGTGATAATCATGGTAAACCTGGTTAGGGAATTATAACATTATACTGGTGGAAACATCTTGTACTCGAAGTGTAGGTCAATGTGATTTTCAAAACTTATCATTTTATATTTTTTCCTGGAACTTAAGTGTGGTGCTGAAATCCATTTTCTTATTTATTTCAGTAAACAGTGAAACATCCTGGTTCTTTGTCGGCGCGATGGCAACAGCCATGGAAGTTGTTAGTGTTGCTGGACTTTTAATGTTGAAGGGGAAATATACAGGGTTTATAGGGTTCATCTTTGTCATCTGTGCCTATTGTTATTTTGGTTTGCTCCTCTACTGCTTTGTCATTCATCGCCATGTGCCCCAGAAGTGTTTAGGAAACCTTGGAAAATTGATGGTTGATCTGATTTCAGAATCGGCTGCCATGGCATTATGTCAAATTGTGGGATTTGATATCTCTTTCCTGCTTCTTTTGTAGGATTTACTGCAAATCTTCATGTAGTTGCGCAATCCTTGCATAGAGCTTATGATGTTGGCAAATGGGATGTGATGTTGGGATCAATAATGCAAACTGTGGTTTACACAATGTGGCAAAACAAATAACTATAGTCCTTATGTTATGCAGTGGTGTTACTTTCTATCGGTATGCATCATATTCTCCTCCTGTCATGCCAGTTGATATGAAGCAGTCGGAGAAGCAACTATGTTAGTCCAAGGCTCTTTGGGATAGATTTAGCTATGTTAGTCCAGTGCTCTTTTGGATAGATTTGTGTTATTCCATTAAAACACCTCTTTCATGTCTTCTCCTTCAAAACTGGTGCAAAAACCAGCAATGGAGTAGTACAAATTGCAGCTCCATTCTAGCCCCTTTCCCACTCATTTTTTTTCTTTTAGTTTTTTTGATTCTATTGGATCACTCTAGTACAGGCCATCTGGCCTTAATCCAGAAAGCTCAGATTCTTGTGTAACAAGAGCCATCTAAGGGCTCAAAATAGCCACAAGAAAAGCCAGCAAACCTGCATCATTAGATGCTAGGGTTGGATGGATTTTTGTAACTATAAAAGGGTCCTAAAACGCAGCCAAGAGAAGAGAACAAGAGGGGGGAGCGGTGGAGAGATCAGAGGGAGAGAAAAACAGCAAAAAGGGAGAGAAAATCAAGAGAGAAAAAGAGAGAAATTTTCGGCAGAAAAAAACTGCCAGGGTTGGAGATTCAGGGATATTCTCGAATATTTTCCGAACTGATAAGAACTTATTTTGGAAATATTTCTCTTTCTGGGTAATCTAAGTTGGTAGGGCAGGACTTTTAGTGTTGAGGTTTTTCAGAAAATACCACCACAACACCTTCAAATCCAAGCCCAAAGTCCCCAGGTTCAGAGCTCTTGACCAAAATCTGCAATCTGGGTTTTCGTCCTTTGTGGAGTTTGCTTATCTTCCTGCGGATTCCCATCGCAATTTCGACTCCATAATGAGGTGAAGGTAACCATAGTTTCCTTCTTGACTTGATTTAACATATTTTTTGTTAGGAAATTGGCTTAATTTCTTTCAGTCAAGATTCCTATTTGGTGTGGAAAGTAACTAGTTTTCTAATTGGATTTAGTTACTTGAAGTAGTAGTCAAGTAAACCCTATTTAGCTAGAATTAGATACTATTTTATACTCTATATGAGTTTAGGAAATAATATTAGTTTTCAATTGTTATTTGGTTTTTTGGCAGTAATATTCTCTATAAATAGGTAGATTGGCATACTACAAAGACACAAGAAAAGAGTGAGAGAGTTCTTAGTAGGTGGGAGGGTTATACAAGAGTTGGGGTTTGGGAATCAAGTTGTAATCCTGTGGTGTTTTTCCTCTCATAGTAAGAACAAGTTTTTCTCTCCGTGGACGTAGGCTTGGTGATTAAACCGAACCACGTTAATTCTTGTGCATTACTCATCGTTCGTGTAAGATATAGTTTTCTATTAAATTATTGATCTTTTCTTTTTTAAATAATTGGCCTGATACCCTAACAAGTGGTATCAGAGCCAGGTTGGGGTTTTGAAATTGAGTGGGTGGTTGTATACCATGGGGTTTGGAACTATACAGTTTCCAATTCAACCGTTTAATGGAACTACAAATTTCACTCTTTAGCAAAGAAGAGTGAAGGATGTTTTAGTTCAACAAGGCTTGGCAAAAGCGTTGAATGGAAAGAACAAGAAGCCAGAGAGCATGAAGGATGATGAGTTTGAGGAGTTGGATGCAAGGTGTGCGAGCACGATTTGGCTCTATGTGGCGGACAACATCATAAATAATGTGATAGATGAGGAAGATTCTGCAGCAGACCTCTGGAAAAAATTGGAAAACCTTTATCTGGCTAAAAGCTTATCCAATAAGTTGCATCTAAAACGGCAACTTTATGCACTAAAGATGGAGGAGGGTGGCAGTCTCATGAATCATATGAATACGTTCAACGGAATTTTGGATCAACTCCAAAAGGTTGGCGTAGATATTGAGGAAGAAGATAAGGCCCTTTTACTTCTTACCTTAGTCTCTGATTCTTACGAAAGTGTCGTGACAACCCTGTTGTATGGGAAGGACGCTTTAGAGTTTAAGAATGTGTAGTCTTCTTTGTTGGATCATGAAAAACAAAGGAAGGCAAACCAGGATATGACACAAGAAGCTGCGTTAATTGCTCGAGGTGAGAGTAAAAAAGGAAAATAATTTGACGGTAAATCTAAGGCAGGTGGTTCAAAGGTTAAGAGAAAGAATGGAATCCAGTGCTTTGGTTGTCATGAGTTTGGCCATATCAAAAGATATTGCCCTCATCAAAAGAAAAATGATGAGAATGACTATGATGGTATTACTGGATATGCATCGGGTAGAGATATTCTCACAATCTCCAAAGGTAATAATACTTCTTCTCGTGATGGTTGGATTTTAGATTCTGGATGTGTTTCACATGTTTGCTCCAGGTTAAATTATTTTGATACTCTCCAAAGAAAGAATGCAGGTTTTATATCCTTGGGTGATAGATCTACTTGTCAAGTCAAAGGTGTTGGAGTGGTAAAAATCAAAATGTTGAATGGAGAGATTCGTTCTTTGGGTGGTGTGGCTTATGTCCCAAAGTTACGAAGGAATTTAATTTTTTTGATCCAATTAGACTCCGAGAGTTACCATTTTTCCGCTGCAGATGGAGTCTTGAAAATCACACATGGCTAGATGATCTTGTTGATGGAGAAGAAGTATGGTAATTTGTACCATTTGAATACCTCAATAGATTGGGAGCGGAAGGGGATCCAGGAATGCTCTCAAATTACAATTGGTGGTGAGAGGAAAAGTTCGGCTATGGGAGAGGGTGAATTGAGGCCCCTCTCACGAGTCAACTAGATGTTGGACTCGGTTAGCTACACACGTTCATTTGCCGATTGAATCAATTGAAAACAAGACCGTCTTGATTCAGGTGTGTAGTTAGGCACCAAGGTACTTGGTAGAAAAAGAAAAATGGAGTTTTTTTTTTGGATGGTTTGCTGTGTTTGCTAAAAGAAATATTCGCCAAGGTGGAGATTTGTTAGGAAATTGGCTTAATTTCGTTTAGTCAAGATTCCTATTTGGTGTGGGAAGTAACAAGTTTTCTAATTGAATTTAGTTACTTGAAATAGTAGTCAAGTAAAACCCTATTTAGCTAGAATTAGATGCTATTTTCTACTCTATATGAGTTTAGAAAATAGTATTGGTTTCCAATTGTTATTTGGTTTTTTGGCAGCAATGTTCTCTATAAATAGGTAGATTGACATACTACAAAGACACAAGAAAGGAGTGAAAGAGTTCTTAGTGGATGAGAGGGTTATACAAGAGTTGGGATTTGGGAATTAAGTTGTAATCTTGTGATGTTTTTTCTCTCATAGTAAGAACAAGTTTTTCTGTACGTGGACGTAGGTTTGGTGATTAAGCCGAACCACGTTAATTCTTGTGTGTTACTCCTCGTTCATGCTAGATATAATTTTCTATTAAATTGTTGGTTTTTTCTTTTTCAAATAATTGGCCTGATACCCTAACATTTTTTACGAAGAACAAGACCTTTTGAACGTGAATATTGGAACCTTTTTGCTGCTGGGTTGATGAGTTTGCCACTTGTTTAGACGATTTTTCTTGGTTATTACCCTTTTTCTGTTTGTGTTTAGTGTTGGGTTGTAAAAAATAAAGTATATAATAGCTCGCTTGTTTGGAACTTGCTTCGTGCGTTTGCTGGAAATGAAACCCAGGAAAGTTGCAGAAAGCCACGAAGAAGATGCATGGATTTTTCTGAAATTTATATTTTGGCCCCCCAACTTTTGCTTAATATCACCATGGCCCGAAATCTGGGAAAATCAATCAATTTTACCCCATTTTTAACTTTAATCCTCTTTTTCATATTTTAAGTGGTTTTTAAGCAAGTTAATTCTCGATCTTAGGAGATAATTAGGACTTAATTAATTTTTTGGTAGATTTAATAGCTTGTTGGATTAGTAAAAATAGATTAAGACTTCGATTAATGTTTTCTTAGGGCTTTTGGGCAGATTAATGTTGAGGATCTGGTTGGGTTTAGTAAATGGGTTTGGTTTAATTTGGTTGAATTTTGGCTTGGGCTTGGGATGTTAGACCCCATCAGTTGGTTGGCTTATTTTGGAGTCAGAATGGTGGACTGGCCCGCTCCTTGTGCTTTGGGTTTCGGTTGGGCCGGAAGGGTTTTTGGCCTAAAAAATAAGAAAAGCGGCCCAATGGCCTGTTTTACCAAGAAACCAGAAAATGTTTTAGCAGAATGGTTCCTGTATCTTTCATTAATTATACTACAACTCTATAAACTTTGATTTATTTCAATTAGGTCCCTAATTTAATTGCAAATAGGTCTCTAGACTTAATTTTTCTTTCATTTTGACCTCTAATTTTTGTGATAATTACAATTAGACCCCTAAAACTTTGCTAATCTTTGCAATTAGGTTCCTAATAGATTTGATTTCTTAAATAGAAGTTGCCTTTCTTCTTTAATTATTAATTATATTTCATTTGAATGCCTCAATTGAAAATTTTCATGTTTATTTCCATTTTTATGATTTATTTGTTAATTAAATTGGTGTTTTAATGATTTTTGTTAATTTTGGAGTTAAATAGGACAATCCAATCTCCCATTAGCTATTACTTCAAAGGGAGGTATCCTCTGTGTTATCTTTAAATCCTTTGTGTTATCTTTAAATCCTTCTATGTGCTTCTATATGATTTTATGTGTATAATTGCATGATTTTTAATTTTGTTTTGTTTTGTTATTTTTATTTATTTATTCACTTTATTTGTTTTTTAATTTTGTATATTTATTTTAATTTAATTTTTAATTATTTAAGAAGCATTTAAATGTCAAATTGTAATAGTTAGCAGGTTCAAGACATGTATTTAGATAGAATATGTAATAGTTAGATATTTATTTTATTTCATTCTTTCCTCCCTTAGATTATAGTTAGAGCTCCGAATATAATAGTTAGGTCTCTTTTTGCTTGTGTGCTTGCATGCTTGTGTGTTTATATGTTTACTCGCTTTCTTTGGGTCTTTGCATCTAGATATCATGCTTATGTGCTATGTGTTTTATGCGATTTATGTGTTTATTGGCTTTATTATGTTATATATGATTTATTAGACTATAATAAATGTATGACGTTGTACGCGATAAAAATTTCAACTCTGCAAAACGACAAGAAAATAAGAAATACGCGACAAATATGTACTATATAAACTTAGAAAAATATGTAGATACAATCTCTGGAAGTTTCTCGAACTTATGGAGAGCTTCCTTCGATTCTTCTCCTCGAACACCAATCCAAGGGCTTCGCAGCTTGTTCTTGGATTAACCACCGACTCCTTCAAATCTTGATATGGAAGATTTGAAGGATTTGAAAATACTTGAAGGCTCAAGCCTTGATATGCGGAAGACTTGAGGAGCTTTGAGACCCAGACCTTCGTAGCTTGAAGCTTCAATACTTGAGTGGATGGGATGCTTCTTGATATCTCTGTGTCCCCTTAACTTGGTTGAGAGACCTCTATTTATAGTTGTAGCAAGAGGCGGAGGTTGAGATCATGTACACCACTCTACTTGCCTAGCAAGACGTACAGTCATATTAGGACTGTGCCAGTTAAATATTATCTCTTCATTAATAAAGAGATAAGTAATTTCTCGATTGGCCAGACTTGTGGGGACACGTGACGTGGCGCCATTTTACTGGCCAGGCCATTGCAGTATATAAGAGATATACTTGGATTAAACAACTCTAAATATTATCCCTTTAATAAGAAATAAATATTTAGATATTTATCCAATAAATACATGATATGATATGATTTGGTTGGTGGAGATACCCCTGCAATTTGAAACACCCTGACTTGACACGTGGCAAAGTATAATTGGCCATTTAACAACCAATTTTTCCAAGTGTACATGCCAAATGGCAATATCCGATTGGACAAAAATATTTAATAGACCAATGGTAATTTTTAGAATTTAATTAAAATTCCATTGTCTACAAATGCCCCCTCGAAACTTGTGCGTGAAAAGTAAAACCTGAACGAACAAGCTTCGATTTCATAACCAACTTGTTAATACGTTGGTATTCCCCAATTTTAAATAAATAAATGATGGCCACCAATTTTAACTATAGGCATTTGTCCTCAAGAAAGCCCAATGTATTGATATGTGGGGCATTGCATATTACTTGCTTAACCATTCACGTGCAAGGCCTTTAAAAAAAAAATGAAATCATGGGAATCAATTGATATTCCATGCATTTTGTTTGCCAATTACGCACGGAAGTCATAGGAATCCGATTAATCATAGAAATCATAGGAACCCACGGGACTCCACCGCTTCCAAACTTCAAGACCACTTATCCCTGTCGGCCTCAGGAACTTGATCAATTCATACCATGTAGCCGTGCAAAACATCTAAATTCCACCACCGCCCCAATCATCAAATGCCTGTACAAGTCCTGTAAGTCCCGAAGCCGGATTCCAAGTAACATACGAACTCCAAGATGATTAGGAAAGCTTTCAAGTAGTATATGAATTCCAAGTTGATTAGGAATGTTTCCAAGTCCCATAAGTCAAATTCCATGAAGCACTTGAACTCCTAGTAGTATTTGTTATCAATGATGATTAGGCAAGTCCTGCAGGTCCCGTAGCTCCCGAGGCCAGATTACTCCAATTTGAAGCCTTATAATAAAGTGCGTGAATGGACTTTGCTCTTTGCAATGTCATGGCTTTGAACCGGGCACAGGGTGGCCATGTGGGGTCCAACAATCCATGCAACGTTTTTAGTGGTATCAATCCCAGAGTCAAAACATGCCAAAGCTTCAAGTCCACCGTGCATCATCAGACAAGCTTCGGTTGCTTTAATTTCCAACATGACTCTCTCGTGGCCCACAAGACTTGTCCTATACCAACCATGATTGCTCAATCCCAAAGCCAATTGGAATTCTTTCCCATAGCAAATTACTTAGCCGGCGTAGTCCACGAGACCTTTTGACACATTGGTCTTGAATCAACAAAGTAGACTCCGAAAAGAACTTGACTTTCTTACAGATTCGTATGGAAGAAAACTTCCTTCTCGGCTCAGATTCACACCAACCCGCTCCTATAAAAGCCGTGCCTAGCTTTACCAATTGCCGTATCATCCAATTGGCTAAAGTACAACTACTGCCGACTGACTTTGTCCTCTGCCAATTGCCTAGCTCCAATACCGCTTTGCAAGTTTTCCCCCAGCTGCATCATCAAATTGGCTGAAGTACGAATATCGCCGATTGACTTTGTCCTCTGCCAATTGCCTAGCTCCAACATCACTTTGCAAGGTTTCTCCCAGCCGCATCATCAAATTACCGCTGCGCCAGTCAGCCGTCATCAGGTACGTGCGGCTTCCTTTTTTTTTTCTTCTTCTTACTTGCAACATTTAATTATTACAAGAAGCTTGACACGCTTAGAGCCCCGCGATTTTACTAAACAATTTCTCAAAATATTATTTGAGAATGAAGCTCAGGTCAAAATATATATATATATATATTTTTTGAGCTATTCCTCAGAGCTGAAAATTCAATTTTCGTACCATTTTTTTTGTTTTTTTTTGTTTTTGCTCATTTACTAGGATAATACCAAATATAATATTTGAACCCCCCTTTTTCTTAACACTAAATATGATATATATATATATATATATTTTGTTGCTAATCTATTAGGACAATACCAAATATGATATTTGAACCCCCCCCCCTTTTTTTTAACACTAAATATGATATTTGAGCAAAAGTTTTTTTTTTTTTTTTTTTTGCTAATCTATTAGGATAATACCAAATATGATATCTGGACCCCCTTTTTTTTTCCATGTATGAGGGTAATATCAAACATGGTATTTGAAAGCCTCCTTTTTTTTTTTTTTTTGTCCGGCCCATGTCAATATCTCAATTTTACTAACTTGCTCTTCTGTAGATACCCCATCTCGTGCCTGAAAAGGAGCTTGAAATAATTTCGGGGATTTGAAAAGAGCCACCGATTAGGTAATTTAATTACCGAATTTTTGTAAGAAATTCTCTTTATCGTCTAATACTTTCCTTTTCAAAATTCCAGCAATCATGCAAATTAGGGACAATGCCATACCACTGCCGCATATTTCACTGACGGATGAACGGGGAGGAACTCAATCGAAGAGTTTGTCACTACATGTTTACAAACCAGCAATCGGCCCGCTCGCTGAATCCTTCATACCCCTCGAAGGATGCTTTCATCTTGAAGATTGGACTAGCAAGTGGACTAAGGAAGTGGTGGCACCGTCGACTTTCTCTACCACGTCGAGGGAAGAAGAAGTGGTCGTATTAAACTCGTCACTTCACAATGGAGATCCAAAAATAGCCAAATTCACACTTCTGTTCGTGGGATTCAATGTTGACAAAGCTACATGGAAAATCCCTTCGTCCTTCTTCAGTGAGGCGTGCTTCACCTCCCATTATTGGGAGTGGGTTGAGGACACGGTTGGAAGGTATAAAGACATACTCACACGCGCTGGTATATTTGAAGCCGTCTACGCGTCGAGATACTCCTACGACCGCTGCGAAAATATCTTGCGAGCCTTCTTCAAATATTGGTGTCCCTCGACGAACACACTCCATACGCCCGTTGGGGAGTTGTCCATCACGCTTTGGGACCTCTATGGACTTGGTGGCCTTTCGATCGATGGCACGTTTTTCGATGAAGTTGTTCCTTCGGCGCGGGAGCTCCTCACTCGTGACAAAGAAGGGAAGCCGCTTCTCGCCGAGAGTTGCAGGCACCTCTTTTCTGCCTACTACCACCTTTGGACGAACGACCAAGGGGTATGGGTGAAAGACTGGATTCGCTTCTGGTTCAAAGGAGAGACCAGGTATAGGGCTCCTCCGAGTAGAGCGAATAGACGGAAGACCACATCTAAACCAAAAATGACTTACAACCCTTCTAGAAGCGTGGAGCCTTACGACCTTGCTGATACGAAGGACTTCAACGTCCCTTTAAGAAGGGAAACCTACATTGCGGCATTCATAGCGTGCTGGATTTGCAAGTTTCTTTTGCCAAGCAAAAAGGTCGATCGTATTCGCCCAAGTGTCTTTAAGATTGCATGCTTAATGGCTACAGGGAAAAGATTTTGTCTTGCAATTCCCGTCCTTACGAGCATATATCATGGGTTGAGGGAGATCGTCCACGTCCCTAACCTTGGAGAATGCGGGGTAACTTTTCCAATCCATTACGTCTATGCTTGGATTGGCCAATACTTTGACGTATATCACGAGAATAACCAAGTGAGTAGCCACCACGCGCGCATGACGAGATTTAGCGGTGAGAAAATGGCAATATTTTATGGCCAATTGGAAGCTGAGGAAATTTTCAAAGAAGTGAATCCTTTGATGCTCCCTAAATTGTGCTGGACTGAGAATGAAGAAAAGGCGTTGATCGATGATAGATCTTTATCATCAAGACTCACGAGCTATTTCATTAGTCAACGCTCTGGCCATTTAACTCTACGTAAGGACAATACTTTCATTATTGAAAAATATAATCCATGCAGGTTTAGCAGACAATTCGGCTTTTCTCAAGACATTCCCAATAACTTGAAAGAAATCACTCACACTTACACTTTGGACGAGGCTATTCAACTATAGGATTCTTCAGTTCGCACGCAGACGCGATCTCGGATGACTATACCCGCGCACAGGAAGCATCCATTGATCACAAAAGACTATGACGCCTAGTGGTCGACTCGGTCAAATAGTGTCTCTTCAACTTCCTTTAAATTCACCGTTAAGATCCCTCAGCAATCATCGAAGAAGGGTAAGATTACCTCCGCTAACGAGTTAGGGCATCACAATGGAGCTATAGAGATTGTAACGGGTCTTGCCTCATCCACCTTGCGAAAGAACAAAATTACTAGCAGTCCCTCGAAAAATATTGCCACAAAACATAAGTCTTCTAAGGACTCTCGGCAGGCCATCAAAGAGGCGCAACCAGCGGTTCCAGCGAAGAAGACGCCGCCCAAAGCTTCGAAATCCTTATCGGCCACTCGCACTGAAGAAGATGTCGAAATTGAAACGGTGGACAATCGTGATTCTATCGAGGCTATAGAAAAGGAAGGAATTCAAGCTCAGGACATCAGATCTACCCAAAGAAGGGTCCATTCATTGGCAAGCGGTAGTAGTAGTCAAGATCGTCACTGGAACCGATCGAAAAAGAGGACGTCTTCTGATTTGGAGGAGATTTCCTTTACACCACCATCAGATGAAGTGTCGCCACTTAAGGTAATCATCTCTCCATCTTTTTCCCCTTTTTGTAATAATTTCCTTTTGGTTGTAACCCTTTTCTTTTCAGCCCCCGTTTCTTGAATTTTATCAAGAAGGTGTTGGTAACAATTCACCATCCGAACCCAAAGCTGATGATATAATCTCAAACAACAAAAGTGACGAAGTAGCTATCAGTACTCCAAGACAATTTGCCTCCAGTGGAGGTACTTCGTCAATGCAGAAGAAGGAGCTGACTAGTTCACACGACATTCGAAAAAGGCCTAAGGTGGCATTGGTTTCAGAATTTCACGGTCAAAAGTTGATCCAGGCACATCGAAGAAAGTACTTGCAAAGTTTGTGGATGGATTTCCGCGGACAGATTCTTGACACTCCAATTGAGCAAATCTCTTCTTTAAAAGAGTGTGCAGAGGAAATCATTGCAGAAATCACAAGAACGGATCCCGCCAATGGTCTCCCTTTAAAAGACCACTTGATGGAATTGTTTGCCAAGGCGGAGGCTTATGATGTTCTAGTATCTTCATCGTGGGAAATGATGAACAAAGAAACATATGCAGAACTCCTTTTCAAAGCGACCGTCCAACTCGAGAAAGTTAAGGCGAATGGAGAAGAACTGACTCGTCATTTGCAAAGTCTTGAAGAAGAGTTGCAATCCATTGAAGCCAGGAAGAAGGTTCTACAACAGGAACTCATCAGTTTGGAGAAGCAAAGCCTGGAAATCACCTCAACCATCGATCAAAAGTATGAGACCTTCAAAGAGATCCAGGTCGAAATAACCCAAGCGCATGATGAGCTATCTTCCATTGAACAGACCAGCATCTTGACTGATGACGCTGTGAAGGAACTTGAGGACATGAAGTCTGCACTTGAATCATATAAAGTAACTGTAGTGGAACACAAATTTGATATTTAGGCTTTCCACCATATTCTTCTTTTTCCTGAATTCTTTTGTCATTCATCATTTTTTTTTTCATGTAATGAGTTTCTTTTTTTTCAATAACAAAATGCTTTTCATTTCTTATCTCTTGTTTTTTTTTTAAGAGAAAAGAACTCAAATAGAGCATTTTATCATGTTTTTTTATTTTTTTTGGAAAGAGAAAATTTCCCTTTTTTTTTTTTTACAAGGGACAAGGATTTGATTTGAAGTGGCGTAACTGAACTTAGAAGTTGCCCTCCAAGCTGCCTACGTATCCCGACAAGGGAATCAAGTCACACGTAGTTCCTGCCGTTCACATTTTAATCTCATGCGGGCCAGGAGTATCTATTTGTTTACCACCTTAGACTTGGTGAAGTGTTTCAGCAGTTTAACCACATACTACACTATTGGTGGTTGCCATCCACAGTTTTAGCTCATGCAGCCAGGAGCATCTACTTGTTTACCACCTTAGATTTGGTGGAGTGTTTCAGCAGTTTAACCACATACTACACTATTGGTGGTCGCCATCCACAGTTTTAGCTCATGCGGGCCAGGAGCATTGCGCGGTTCCGATTACGCATAGTACCTTTTTAGGTACTTGCCATTGATGGGGCCAACCCTTAACCCGTCTTCAGCAACCAACTTGTATGAGCCATTTGTATACACTTCTCGAACAACATAGGGCCCATCCCATTTAGAAATAAACTTTCTTTGACCGCGCATGAGTAAGAATGATCGGTCTCCGAACGGCGAGTACTAAATCTCCAATCTGGAAAGAGCGTGGCCGGACATGTTTATTAAATGCTTTTGAAAGGCGGGCTTGATAACACTCAATCCGTTGCTGGGTTTTCAATCTCTTTTCGTCGAGTGCTTCTAACTCCTCAAGGCGAAGACGGACATTATCTTCTCCTCTGAGCCCTTCTTGAATCGCAATTCTTAGCGAAGGTATTTGACACTCAAGTGGAAGAACAGTTTCAACACCATAAACAAGCGCGTATGGGATCGCTTGCGTGGGAGTTCGAAAAGTAGTCTGATATGCCCAAAGTGCTTCTCCAATTCGAAGATGCCAATCCCTTCTTGATTTATTCACGACTTTCTTCAACAGATTACATAAGGTCTTGTTGAATGCTTCAGCAAGTCCATTTGCAGCAACGTAGTACATGGACGAATTGTATTGTTTGAAATGAAACTTCTCGCAAAGTTTGTTCATTGCTACATTCCAAAAAGGCTTACCATTATCGGTAATGATATAACGCGGGACTCCATACCGATAAATGATGTGTAAGCGAATGAAATCCACTACATTCTCCTTTTTGACCTCTCTTAGAGGAATCGCTTCAGCCCACTTTGAAAAGTAATCCGTCGCCGCCAAAATAAAAACATGTTCGCCAGAAGACTTTGGAAGTGGTCCAACTATATCCAAACCCCAAGCATCGAACGGCCAAGAAGCCACAGTTGGGTGCAATGGTTCAGGGGGCTGATGGATGAAATTGCCATAAAATTGACATGCTTGACATCTTCTTGCAAAATCAATGCAATCCTTTACCATTGTTGGCCAGTAGTATCCCATTTTTTTAATACGAAAGTGTAATTTCGGGCTAGACTGGTGAGCACCGCATATCCCAGAGTGAGCCTCCTCCATTGCTTGCATGGCCTCATCTTCTCCAAGATATCGTAGAAACACCCCATCGAATGACCTTCGGTAAAGCGTCCCTTTGTAGTAAATGAAACGTGGTGCTCGACGACGTATATCAACCCTTTTCTTAGGATCTTCTGGTAGCCTCCCATGATTAAGATAATCAATGATGAGGTGACGCCAATCTTCCTTTTCGATCTCATGGACAAAAATATGGTAAGTACTTTCTTCCTCACCATCATCTTCTTCATCAAACATCGGAGGTATGACCCAATTTTGACATATTGAAATTTGATTTCGATGAGAAGGTAGAGTGATCATGGACGCCACCCTTGCCAAAGAGTCAGCTTGTTGGTTAAAATTTCTAGGGATATGTTCTATAGTGACATTACCTAAATATCCCATGAGTTGCCTTGCATACTTGTAATATGGGATCAATTCAGGTTTCTTGACATCATAAACACCAAGGAGTTGATTTACCACCAATTTTGAATCACCGTAGACTCTAAGATGCAACTGCTTCATGTCTACAGCCGTTTCAAGACCGAGAATCAACGCCTGATATTCAGCCACATTGTTGGAACACCGGCGTGTTAAAGTGAAAGAGTATGGCAATATATCTGCTTCAGGAGTATAAAAAACAACTCCCGCACCAACTCCATCACGGTGAGCAGCTCCATCGAAATACATCGACCATGGAGATTCGACCATAAACACTTCTTCATCGGGAAGCTCATCAGTCAACTCCCACTCGGCAGGTAGGGAATGATCGGCTAAAAAGTCTGCCAATATTTGTCCTTTGACAGCCTTCGCAGGTACGTAAATAATTTCAAATTGTTGAAACTGGAGGTACCATCTCGCGAGCCGATCAGATAGTACAGGTTTTGCCATGACATATTTAATGGGATTGAATTTAGATATGAGACGAATAGTATGTGCATGAAAATAATGCTTCAACTTTTGAATGACAAATATAAGTGCCAAACACAACTTCTCGATGGGTGCGTAGTTCAACTCATTAGATGTCATCATCCGGCTCAAGTAATACAGCGCATTCTCCTTACCTTCATCGTTTTCTTGAGCAAGTAAGGCCCCAACCGACCGTTCTTGAGCGGAAATATAGAGAATCAACGGTTTTCCTGGAATGGGCGCAGCCAACACTGAGGGATTCATGAGATACGCCTTGATGCTTGTAAAAGCATTCCTACACGATTCATCCCACTCGAAGGGTACCCCTTTCTTCATCAGTCGACTGAAGGGTTGGCATCGTCCGGCCAAATTAGAGATAAATCTCCGGATATAAGCCAACTTCCCTTGAAAACTCTTCAATTCATGAATATTTCGCGGTTCAGGTATGTTTACAATGGCATCGATTTTAGATCGATCGACTTCTATTCCTCGCTGATGAACGATGAAACCGAGAAACTTGCCAGAAGTGACTCCGAACGCGCACTTCAAAGGATTCATCTTCAGTTGGTATCTCCGAAGGCGTTGAAAAACTTTTCGAAGGTCTTGAATATGATCTTCCCGCTTCTTTGATTTCACCACGAGATCATCGACATAGCACTCCACATTTTTATGGAGCATATCATCGAAAATTCTTTGCATTGCCCTTTGATATGTTGCTCCAGCGTTTTTCAAGCCAAACGGCATTACTCTGTAGCAGTAAATTCCCTTGGGGGTACGGAAGGCGGTGAGCTCCTCATCCTCGGGCGCCATGCGTATTTGATTGTAGCCAGACGATCCATCGAGAAAAGATAGTGCTTCATGCCCGATTGTAGCATCTACCGTCAATTCTGTGATGGGAAGAGGAAAATCATCTTTGGGGCAAGTCTCATTTAAGTCTCGAAAATCAACACAAACTCGGATTTGCCCATTCTTCTTCCTTACAGGGACAATGCTTGAAATCCATGTTGGATATTTTACTTCTCGTATGAATCTGGCTTCAATCAATCGATTTATCTCATTTTCTATAAGAGGAATCAATTCGGGCCGAAAACGTCTTTGAGTTTGCTTGACAGGTTTTGTTCCTCGCTTGACAGATAAATTATGAACAGCGACCCTAGGATCCAAACCGGGCATTTCTGAGTAATTCCAGGCAAAGACGTCCCTGAACTCGAGCAGCAAATCAACATACTCTTTTTCTTCTTCAGGAGTCATACAAGAGCTTATGTAAATTGGGCGAGGATCGTCGCTTGTGCCAAGGTTAATCTCTTTTAGCTCATCGATCGTATTTTTTACCCCTTGTTCAAGTTCAGCGGGAGCGTCATCTGCATCTTCTTCTTCTTCTTCAAGATCACTGATCGTAATATGGTGACAGGAAGCCGTACTTTCTTGACCCTGTTCTCCAAAAATGGTTTCAATTCTTACATTGAATAAGTCTCCATAGTGCATGAAGAAATTGGAGACTGGCTTTCTTAGTCTGTTTTTCTTTATTGGAGTAAGACTTTCTTCCCTGGCAACTTGGTACTCTTGTTTCTTACTGCCTAATCTCTCATAGACGGGCGACTTCAGATTTTTCGACTGCGGGCCAAGTCTGTCAAACACAGAAGTACGTTTTGACTTATTTCCCAATCGGTCGAACACAGATCTCTTTCGGCTTGTGACCTCCATTTCTTCGTTCACATAGTTACAACTCGCTCTTTTGATCATTATACGAACAGGAGAGGGCGGTTGATAACCAAGACCCATCGATGAACTTTCAACATTATAGCCCCTTTCTTTCAACATTTTCTGCGTAGATGTCAATCCGTGAGTCCTCTCGCCAGTCACTTCAGGAGGAAGTTTGCCCAATGTATTCTTCTCATTTGGGTTATAACCCGCCTTAGCAAGAAATCTATAGGCGTTTGGATCAAAACCTTCTTGAGTCCGATTAGTTGGTAGCGAGTAATGTTCCACTGCCGGTTCTTCTTTGGGACGAACAAACCCTTGCAAGCTCACCTTCTCAATTTTAACAGGCTCTATCTTGGTGAGCGGAACATTTAATGTGTCATTTCTGATAAAAGAAGACTGACCTTCTTCTCTCTTTGATCTTGGAGTATATCGCAAAATGGGTACTTTGGAATCTTGACTTTTTTCCCTTAACTATTCCTTTCTTTTTGCTTCTTTGTGAAGATAAAATTTGGCATCGGCAAAGTGAGTTTCGGCTTCCGTGAAAAGTTTGTCATCGGCAGTAACTTTCTTAACAATACCGTCTCGACAATATTTGAAACATTGATGCAGAGTAGATTGTATAATTTCATTCTCGTGAATCCAGGGCCTTCCCAAAAGCATGTTATAAGAGATTTTGGCTTCAATGATATGAAATAACGCACTTGAAGACAGCTCACCAATGAGCAATTCAAGCCTTATGAGGCCAATTGCTCTTTGCCCCCTTGGTTAAATCCTTGGATCATGAGGCGGCTCTGGGAGAGTTCATCGCTTGAGATTCCTAACTCTTTCATAGCACGCACGGACATGATATTGACAACAGATCCCCCATCAATGAGTATCCGATTCATCTTCTGCTCTCGAACATATGCACTAACAAACAAAGGTCGATTGTGGGTTTTGAACTCAACAGTTAAATCGTCATCATAAAAAATGATAGTCGTTGCACAATCCACTGGTGGTTTATCATCGATTTTGAATTTTTTCTCAAATTCCGTGCCAATTTGTGTGACTTGAGAATTTTCAGCTTTGACGACATTACAAGAGGTGGCGTTATCAGCATCGTCGCTTAAATACCCCTTGGGTATAAATTCTCTCAGTGTCACGGGCTGTCGAACCTCTTGAAGGAGCTAGAAATCTGGAGGAATCGACGTTGTGGCCACCGCTTTTTGTTTATTTGTTGCATTTCGTCGTTTCACTGTCACTTTAGACTTTGTCGAACGAACGCTTTTCGAAAAAATGTATTTCTTTATTTTTGGCTTGCAAGTTTTCTTTCGAGTGACTAAAGTCCATCCTTCGTTGTCATCTTCAATAACATCTTCAATTGAGGATTTTTCAAGTTCCTTAGGGAAAGCACTACTTGATGTGGATAACACTTCTATCGGACAACACACAAACCCAAACATTATTGTGGTTTGATTTGTCGATGCTTTATCTTCCTCGAGAAGGATTTTTCCTTGACGGGCCAATTCCATAATTTTGTCTTTAAAGACAAAGCATTTAGTAAGAGGGTGGCCAATCAAGCGATGATAACAGCAATAATTTGGATCATTGATTCGACCAGCTTCCTCTGGGTGCTTCATGTCGGGAAGTTCAAGAAGTTTCTCCTTAAAAAGATCATCGAACATCCCTTGCAAATCTGATTCAAGAAAGGGGTATTCCTTTTCTTGCATTTCTTTTAGAGTAGGTCTTCTTACCGACCTATTTTGAGGGAAATCTATCTTTTCAGTGACCTTTCGACTCACCTTGGTAGCAATTTTCATAGGAGCTGTATTTATTTCCATGGACTCCTTATTACTGGATCTTGAAGGAGGTTTGCCCCCTTTTTTATTTTCTTGCCTTTCATTGCTTTGACGAGGCGGCTGCACTCGCGGAGCTTGAATGGAAAACCCATCAGTTGCATTGGCCGTGATGCTTAACTCCATATCATGAGCGCGAGTAGCTAATTCTTCAAATGTGTTTGGGCGTATACCCTGCAAAATGTAACTTAGGCTCCAATGCATTCCTCGAATACACATTTCTATGGCAGAGGGTTCAGACAGCCTGTCCTTGCAGTTGAGACTCAGATTTCTCCACCTATCAATGTAGTTGACCACAGGTTCATCCTTCCATTGACGAGTGTTAGTCAACTCCAGCATACTGACGGTTCTTCTAGTGCTGTAGAAGCGATTCAAGAACTCTTGTTCCAACTGTTCCCAACTGTCGATGGACCCTAGAGTGAGATCAGTGTACCAATCAAACGCGTTACCCTTCAAGGATCGAACGAACTGTTTGACTAGCAGGTCACCATAGGTCCCAGCGTTATTCCAGGTTTCGACAAAATGGGCCACATGTTGCTTTGGACTGCCTTTCCCATCGAACTGTTGAAATTTAGGCGGTTGATATCCAGCAGGCATTGCTAGGTTGTCAATTCTAGCAGTGTAAGGCTTGCAGTAGATAAAGCTTGACTTTGAACCACCCTCCTTTTTATCTTTGATCACGCCTTCAACAAGCTCCTTCAGTTGTTCCACGGGGATAGTTCCATCGGCGGTCACATATACTTCTTTCACCTTGTCTTTACCTTTTTCACGCTCTTGGTGCTCCTTACGATTCGCATGGCTTCCTTCAGGAGCATGATCTTTCTGGGCGAGCAGTTGAGCAATGAGAGCATCTTGGTCCTTAACGTGTTTCATCATGGTTTCCATCATCTTGGACATGTTCGAAACTTGTTCTTCGAGACTCAAAGTATTTGTTATCATGGCAGGCATTGCAGCAGAAGAAGCAGCAAAATCTTCAATACCAAATCTTGAATGAAGAGTTTCATGTGAAGAGGCTGATCCAGTGCTTGATGAATCATCGTCATGCTTATAAAATTTGGGTTCGGATCCAATTTCGAGAATGGCAAGAGCCTTTTCAATCGAGGTGAAAACGTCTTGGACCCCCATCGTGGAGGAATAGCTCATTTGTGATGTTGACCCGAAGACGGGAGTTGCGCCGAGGGTTCCATGCTACTTTGGGTGGAGGCTCTAGTCATACTCCTTGTCACGGGGCCAATAACGCGAGTATTGGTAGCAACGTGTGCAGCTTCCTGAACAGGCTCAACATCAGTAGCCTTGGAACGTGCAATCATGATTTTGTTGCTCTTTGGTGCCATTGGTGATAGTTGAATATTCAAGAAGAAGAGATGGAAGGCAGAGATGGTCCCACCGGGCGTGCCAAAAATTTGTAAGCGATAAAAATTTCAAGTCTGCAAAACGACAAGAAAAAAAGAAATACGCGACAAATATGTACTATATAAACTTAGAAAAATATGTAGATACAATCTCTGGAAGTTTCTCGAACTTATGGAGAGCTTCCTTCGATTCTTCTCCTCGAACACCAATCCAAGGGTTTCGCAGCTTGTTCTTGGATCAACCACCGACTCCTTCAAATCTTGATATGGAAGATTTGAAGGATTTGAAAATACTTGAAGGCTCAAGCCTTGATATGCGGAAGACTTGAGGAGCTTTGAGACCCAGACCTTCGTAGCTTGAAACTTCAATACTTGAGTGTATGGGATGTTTCTTGATATCTCTGTGTCCCCTTAAATTGGTTGAGAGACCTCTATTTATAGTTGTAGCAAGAGGTGGAGGTTGAGATCATGTACACCACTCTACTTGCCTAGCAAGACGTACAGTCATATTAGGACTGTGCCGGTTAAATATTATCTCTTCATTAATAAAGAGATAAGTAATTTCTCGATTGGCCAGACTTGTGGGGACACGTGACGTGACGCCATTTTACTGGCCAGGCCATTGCAGTATATAAGAGATATATTTGGATTAAACAACTCTAAATATTATCCCTTTAATAAGAAATAAATATTTAGATATTTATCCAATAAATACATGATATGATATGATTTGGTTGGTGGAGATACCCCTGCAATTTGAAACACCCTGACTTGACACGTAGCAAAGTATAATTGGCCATTTAACAACCAATTTTTCCAAGTGTACATGCCAAATGGCAATATTCGATTGGACAAAAATATTTAATAGACCAATGGTAATTTTTAGAATTTAATTAAAATTTCATTGTCTACAGACGTCACCACACTAGTCCAACGCTAGTGAGAACTTATAGACATAGGCTAGCCCAACACTAGACCATTAGGAGTCGTTTACACACTGGATCATGTTTGTGTAACAAATCACTACATTTCATGCATACTTTTACTTTTTTAGGATCCTTATCACTTTTACATAAATTTCCCTATATATAAAATATAACATTTAGAGTTGCATCTCATTTAGAAAATTAGAAATAGATTAGGTCATTTGCTTGACCATAAATTAGGAGAATTAACCCCTTGAATATGGGATGTAGATGAGTATGGCTTTTCTAGCCTTAGCACGCTCGTATTTCCTCTATAAAAGGAAAAATCTAGTCACGAATCATAGCCCCCGCACATGTTATGATGCATTCATTTAGCTCAGTATATTTGTATAATTATTATTTTCTTTTATTTTTTTCGAGTCTCATATTTTTTGTACATTCGTGACCTCTTCAAAGAGTCACTTTTGGGCATTACAATTAATGTGATTTGCACCAATTAAAATTTGAAGAGATATTCCGACTCCCCGATATCCTCCTAAGTTTAGGTTTTGCATCCATATAGTGACATTCAAATATGATAAACTCTTAGGTTAAAATAAGAAAACTTTTTGACTAAATCACACAACTAGTTTTGGCTAGGTTGAAAAGGTGCCTTGGATTTTATCCTTACTTTCTCTTTCTTCAAATGTGACTCCCGATCCCTTTTCTCTTGATTTTCGCAGATTTGGAGTCGTTTAAAAAAAGTTTTTCTACTTTTTTTTTGAAAATTCATTTTAGGTAACTTGGTACACCTTAACTCAATACCAAGTGGTGACTCCTATTTTTCATTAAAAACCTTTTTAAACTATTATTTTTGGGTCAAAATCGTCACACTTTCAAGTCCCATTTTAGGCCCATTTTCTTTATTCTCTAAAAGTAAAAAACCTATCTTCACTCAAAATTAATCAAAAATTCATTTTTATAAATCTGTAACGTTATTTTTCTTTCATAAAAAATTGGGACGCGATACTCAGCTACGTACCAAGCAACAAAAGCCGAAATTTTTCCGTTCGTATTAGTTGCTTTTGGGGGTATTTTTGAAAAATTTTACTGTAACAAAGTTTTAGAATATATTTTGGGATATTTTTAGAAAATATTTTGGAATATTTAAGATATATTTTAAACATTAAAAAAAAATTAGACAACTTTTTAGGGTACCTTTTAGAGTACTTCTTAAAAATTTTTATAACATTTGAAAAACTAATTTTTGAAAAACTTAAAGATCCAAAAAGAGCTAGTTCGGACCGAACCAAATGCATTCCCCCAGGGACACCTGTTGTGCACCTACACCAATAAATTTAACTATTATAATGCAGCCAGCGAGAACAAACTCAGTATCTCTTTCTTTTCTTCACTCCAGCCTCTCTTTCTTTTCTTCTCTTTGTTGTTACCTAAACATGGCTAACATAATACTTAATTGATCTATTGGGAAAATCTGCAATGTTGGTGGAAAGCTCTATCGAACCCTTGGAGCTAAGAAACCTTTCCAGAATCCAAGGGATTTCTGGTGGTTTCCTATGGTGATATGCACTAAAGGAGATTTATGCTGCTACAATCAACTCCAGCCTCGACCATGTAACTCGCTTTACCATGGATCGAATGACTCTAATATTTGGCGTGCCTACAATCTTCGGGGAAATTGGCATGTTGTTTTATTACAACAACATCCAGAGCTTCGAGGTGATGGATATGGAATATGATCTGGTTTTCAGTCACTTCTGAACTGTGGGGTTTTCGTGGTTTCAGTTGGCATTTCTAGTCTAACTATCAAGCTATTTTTTGGGGTGTGTTTGAAAAATTTTATTATAGCAGAGTTTTTAGAATATATTTTGAAATATTTTTAGAAAATATTTTGAAATATTTAAGAGTAGTAGAGTTTTTAAAATATATTTTTGAAAATTTTAGACATTAAAAAAATTTAGACTACTTTTTAGAGCAACTTTTAGAGTAATTTTTGAAGATTTTTATAGTATTTGAAAAACTATTCCCTTAGGGATACCTGTCTTGCACCTACACTCATAAACCCAACTATTATAATGCAGCCAGCATGAACAAACCTAGCATCTCTTCACTCTCCATCCTCTCTTTCTTTTCTTCACTCCAACCTCTCTTTCTTTTCTTCTCTTTGTTGTTACTTAAACATGGCTAACAGAATACTTAATCGGTCTATTGAAAAAATCTGCAATGCCAGTGGAAAGCTCTATCAATCCCTAGAAGCTAAGAAACCTTTCCAGAATCCATGGGATTTCTAGTGGTTTCCTATGGTGATATGCACTATAGGATATTTATGCTGTTTCAATCAATTCTAGACTCAACCATGTAGCCCGCTTTACCATGAACCGAATGACTCTGATATTTGGCGTACCTATAATTTTCAAGGAAATTGGTAGGTTGTTTTGTTACAACAACATCCAGGGCTTTAAGGTGATGGATATGGAAATAGGACCTGACTTTCGGTCACTTCACAGCCATGGATTTTTCGTGGCTTCAGTTGTCATACCAGTCTAAATATGAAGCTATTTTTGTGGGTGTTTTTGAAAAATTTTACTGTAGCAAAGTTCTTAGAGTATTTTTTGAGATATTTTTAGAAAATATTTTGGGATATTTAAGAGTTGTAGAGTTTTTAAAATATATTTGGGATATTTTTAGACATTAAAAAAATTTAGACTACATTTTAGGGCACCTATTAGAGTATTTTTTAAAAATTTTTATAATATTTGAAAAAACTAGTTTTTGAAAAACTTAAGGATCCAAATAGAGCCAGTTCAGACTGAACCAAATACATTTCCCTAGGGACACCTGTCTTGCACCTACATCCATAAACCCAACTGTTATAATGTAGCCAACGTGAACAAACTCAGCATCTCTTGACTCCCCATCCTCTCTTTCTTTTCTTCACTCCAACCTCTCTTTCTTTTCTTCTCTTTGTTGTTACCTAAACTTGACTAACAAAATACTTAATCAGTCTATTGAAAAAATCTGCAATGCCTATGGAAAGCTCTATCGATCCCTAAGAACTAAGAAACCTTTCCGAAATCCATGAGATTTTTGGCAGTTTTCTATGGTGATATGTACTATAGGAGATTTATGCTGTTTCAATCAATTCCAGCCTCGACCATATAGCCCGTTTTTACCATGAACCGAATGACTCTAATATTTGGCGTACCTATAATTTTCGGGAAAATTGGCAGGTTGTTTTGTTACAACAACATCCAGGGTTTTAAGGTGATGGATATAGAAATAGGACCTGACTTTCAGTCACTTCACAACAGTGAATTTTTCATGGCTTCAGTTGTTATACTAGTCTAAATATGAAGCTATTTTTATGGGTGTTTTTGAAAAATTTTACTGCAACAGAGTTCTTAGAGTATATTTTAGGATATTTTTAAAAAATATTTTGAAATATTTAAGAGTAGTAGAGTTTTTATAATATATTTTGGAAAATTTTTAGACATTAAAAAAATTTAGACTACTTTTTAAGGCACCTTTTAGAGTTATTTTTAAAAATTTTTATTGTATTTGAAAACTAGTTTTTGAAAAAGTTAAGGATCCAAATAGAGCCAATCTGGATTGAACCAAACATTACCCTAGGGGCACCTGTCCTGCACCTACACCTATAAACCCGACTATTATAATGCAGCCAGTGTTAACAAACCCGCGTCTCTTCACTCCCCATCCACTCTTTCTTTTCTTCACTCCAGCCTCTCTTTCTTTTCTTCTCTTTGTTGTTACTTGAACCTGGCTAACAGAATACTTAATCGGTTTATTGGGAAAATCCTCAATGCCGGTAGAAAGCTCTATCTATCACTTGGAGCTAAGAAACCTTTCCAGAATACAAGGGATTTCTGGTGGTTTCCTATGGTGATATGCACGATAGGAGATTTATGCTGCTTCAATCAACTCCAGCCTCAACCACGTAGCTCGCTTTACCATGAACTGAATGACTCTAATATTTGGCATATTGATAATCTTCGGGGAAATTGACATGTTGTTTTATTACAACAGCATCCAGGGATTCAAGGCAAAGGATATGGATGCAAAATATAACATATTTTCAAATTTCTTGAGAATATGGATGCACTGTACAAATGTCGCCAAAAGACAAATTCTAACCCTTTATTTTAACATCTTTTTATAATTATCGTTATTATTATTTTGGTGATACCGTCATTCTAAGTCATCGTTGTGTTGCTGATTTGTAAGCAATCCACCTAGAAGGACCCAAGCACGAAATGGAAAAGTAAAAGATACTACTAAAGTTTTCCTTCTTCTATGGACCAAACAAAAATGCATGGGTTCCGTTCGTCATGTCAACAATAATTAACTAGTTTTGTACCTATTCATTGAATGGGAATCGTCGAAAAATAATAAACTTTAGTCAATTTATAAAAATGTTGATATAAAATACATATTTAATGTATAATCTATTCTCAAGTATATTACTATGTGCGCATTGTAATGTAAAGTATTCTTATAATATAAATTTAAACATCTAATTCAGTGAATAATAATTCAAAAATAGAAAAAATAACATTCAACAATACCATAACATTCAAAATCTTGAAAATAAATAAAAAGTGCATTAAATAGTATCAAATAATATTCTACTATTCAGAAACTTGTTTTTGCTTTTTTCTGTTTGAACATTCTTCTCGATTTGTCAGTGCAAATCAGCATTTATTGATTTTTTATTATCACTGCATGATAGAAAAGTAGGATAACTAAATATATAAAAAATAAATGATTTATCGCATTCAAGTTTGTGTGTAAATATTATAATCAAGTAAACGGCCAGAGTCTTTTAATTAACTAATGAATTTGTAGATATATCTAATAGAGATATTTATGTCTCTTGTATTTATATCGCATTACTTTTCAGTGCCTTTCGTTTTTAATTGTTTTTCCTGAAGGCAAATTAACAAACATCGTAGTATATGATCACAAAAATCAATTAACAAACATGTTAGAAAAAATCCTACAAAAATAATGATGAAAGTACTTGTTTAAATCCTATGTCTTCATACAAAACAAATAGAAAATAAAACGAAAAAAAAAACAAAATTCAAGATATGTTACTAAGCTCTTACAATTGAAGATCAACATGCCTTTTTAAATATATATATATATATATATATATATTGAAAGAAGATGTACCTGATAATCAAGAGGAGTGGAAACCCAAAATCGATACTTTAATATACCAACTGCTTGCACTGGAAATATCTAACTATGAATTTTATGCTTGAAATCAATATATTAGAGACTATATGTAGTGTAGACATAGGAAATAAAACTTGATAAGAATACAAAGAGATATTGATAAGAACATTAAAAGTATGTTTATCTTAATTTAAGTTACTTAAATTACGTAACTTTAGGTAGGAAATAAGACCTTATGTGACCCATACTATGCACGTATATAAACCTGTATGTAATAAATTTATAAATGCATTATCAAGATAGATATTACCGACCTTAAAAGACCACCTCCACTACATCGAGTCCTTTAAATGCATGGACTCCTATGATGTGGGTCCACACACGAAATATTCCCCACCATCTGGGGAAAGATGTATTGTGATTAAGGAATTATTAGCAGAAATATATTAAAAAAAAAAAGACGGGCGGAGGATACTACGGACGGAGGGTCGTCGGGTAGGGGCCTTCGAGGTGCAAAACTTCAACAAATATCTAATGTTTTATCTCATCTTTCTTTAGCTATGATAATGGGATTTTATTTCTTTGGTTGATGACACTCCATTTTTTTTATGGACTTTTCCAGAATTTTTCAATCAGATGAAATGCCATTTCCCTTTGTACATCAATTATGCATTGGGACTGTGAGTCTTGTAAAAACTTTCTCGGGCTAACTTTCTTTAATTTTCATGACTAGATTGTTTGTATGTTGTTCTATATATGGGTAGATTATCTTAAAATAAAAAGGATCTATGATGAAACTGTTAAAAAAAAAAGAATAGGACACTAAAAAAATATATTATCATTTATTCCTATATATCTAATAGATGAGATTTATGTCTCTTTTATTTATATCGCATTACTTTTCAGTTTCTTTTTTGGATAGGAAATAAGAATCATATAATATTAAGAATTTTTATAGGAAATAAGAATTGATATATATCCAAACAAAAAAGGAGCAAGCCACGTAGGAAACTACTTGCAGTCTCGTTAAGCCACGTAGAAAAGAGAAAATATGAAAGGATAAATATGAAGATATGACTTTATTATAAATATATATATATATATGATTACACATTCTTGGATGAAATACTGTTTACCAAGAAAGAATTATTGAGATACAAGGACAATTAATACATATATCATTAAAATGGCCAAATTCGAAACCATTACAGACATTAACCCCAATGGCTTGCTAGTAGTCCTACCAAAATTCCAGTAACTAAGCAAAATACCTTGAAAGACATACTACAAGGTTATAATGGAGGGGAGATTAAGGGATTAGCAATAGCATGGCAAAGATTAGCATCTGTACTAACTACCACTTATCTACTGTCAAATCTACAGGAATAACCACTGCAACTCCTAAAACTAGAACTGATGATTAGAACCTCCATTCCATTGTACCTCCCTTTGGACTACTCATTCCTTCATTTGGAATCTTGGAGCATATAGGGCAACAATAAAGCCCCTCAAGGTAAGAAGAGCCCAAGCTGCTGCAAGGAAGAACCAGAAGCAAAAGCTAAGGCCAAAGGCAACATAAGCCTGGCAAACCCCACAAGAAATGAGAAATAGAAAAAGACCCATATCCGTTCTTGCTTCAAGCAACCTCTCCATGCTCATGATAGCAGCAGCAACTCAGTAGAAGATCAACGCTCTAGCAATAGAAGTTTCGTTAAACCTAGATATCATGGCTGAACTAAGATGGAGGATGCAGTTGACGGTAGATTGGCCGGGTATGCTGAATTTATGTTGCAGTACAGCGTGAGCTTAGACCTTTTCATAGTTGAGAAGGAGGAAGTACTCGAAAGTTAGAACGACGACACCCCAACCCAAGGAGATGAGATTCACCGTCATGAGATGCTACTTACCAAGATCGGTGTAAGAGAAACAAAAGACAGCAGACGCAGAGAAAAGGACCATGGAAAACCACCATAGCTCCCTGGGTTTGAAACTTTTAGGAAATACCTTCCTACAAGTAGTGGAGTTGAACATTTTCAAAGAATGATTTCCAATCGAAACCAGCCATGAGATCAGAATAGTGAAAGGACCTGAGTATGTGGTGATGGTAGTGTGACGAGGTAGAAGGTGATGGATATGGCTCTGATATTTGGCGCAACCCGCTTTACCATGGATCGAATGACTCTGATATTTGGCGTGCCTACAATCTTCGGGGAAATTGGCATGTTGTTTTATTACAACAACCTCTAGAGTTTCGAGGTGATGGATATGGAAATAGGACCTGGTTTTCGGTTACTTCTGAAGTGTGGGGTTTTCGTGGTTTCAGTTGGCATTTCTAGTCTAACTAGCAAGCTGTTTTTGGGAGTATTTTTGAAAAATTTTACTATAGCAAAGTTTTTAGAGTATATTTTGAGATATTTTTAGAAAATATTTTGAAATATTTAAGAGTAGTAGAGTTTTTAAAATATATTTTGGGAAATTTGTAGACATTAAAAAAATTTAGACTAATTTTTAAGGCACCTTTTAGAGTAATTTTTAAAAATTTTTACAGTATTTGAGAAACTTAAGGATCCAAACAGTGCCAGTCCGGACTGAACCAAATACATTACCCTAGGGACACCTATCCTGCACCTATACCCATAAACCCAACTATTATAATGCAGCCAGCGTGAACAAACCCAGCATCTCTTTACTCTCCATCCTCTTTTTCTTTTCTTCACTCCAGCCTCTCTTTCTTTTCTTCTCTTTGTTGTTACCTAAACATGGCTAACAGAATACTTAATCGGTCTATTGGAAAAATCTGCAATGCCGGTGGAAAGCTCTATCGATACCTTGGAGCTAAGAAACCTTTTCCAGAATCCATGGGATTTCTTGTGATTTCCTATGGCGATATGCACTATAGGATATTTATGCTGTTTTAATCAACTCCAGCCTCAACCATGTCGCCAGATTTACCACGAACCGAATAACTGATATTTGGCGTACATATAATTTTTGGGGAAATTGGCATGTTGTTTTGTTACAAAAACATCCAGGGTTTCAAGGTAATGGATATGGAAATAGGACCGGATTTTCGGTCACTTCTGAACAGTGGATTTTTCGTAGCTTCAGTTGTCATACTAGTCCAAATATGAAGATGTTTTTGTGGGTGTTTTTGAAAAATTTTACTGTAGCAGAATTCTTAGAGTACATTTTGGGATATTTTTAGAAAATATTTTGGAATATTTAACAGTAGTAGGGTTTTTAAAATATATTTGGGATATTTTTTAAAATTTAAAAAAAATTTAGACTACTTTTCAGGGCATCTTTTAGAGTATTTTTAAAAATTTTATAATATTTGAAAAACTTAAGGATCCAAACAGAGCCAGTTCGAATTGAACCAAATACATTGCCCTAGGGACACCTGTCCTGCACCTACACACATAAATCCAACTATTATAATGTAGCCAGCAAAAACAAACCCAACATCTTTTCACTCCCCAGCCTCTCTTTCTTTTCTTCTCTTTGTTGTTACCTTAACATGGCTAACAGAATACTTAATCAGTCTATTGGGAAAATCTTCAATGCCGGTAGAAAGCTCTATTTATCACTTGGAGCTAAGAAACCATTCCAGACTACAAGGGATTTCTGGTGGTTTCCTATGGTGATATGCACAATAGGAAATTTATGTTGTTTCAATCAACTCCAGCCTCAACCATGTAGCCTGCTTTACCATGAACCGAATGACTCTGATATTTGGTGTATTGATAATTTTCAGGGAAATTGACATGTTGTTTTATTACAACAGCATCCAGGGATTCAAGGCGAAGGATATGGATGCAAAATACAACATATTTTCAAATTTCTTGAGAATATGGATGCACTGTACAAATGTTGCCAAAAGACAAATTCTAACCCTTTATTTTAACATCTTTTTATTATTATTGTTATTATTATTTTGGTGATACCATCATTCTAAGTCATTGTTGTGTCGCTGATTTGTAAGCAATCCACCTGGAAGGACCCAAACACGAAATGGAAAAGTAAAAGATACTACTAAAATTTTCCTTCTTCGATGGACCAAATAAAAATGCATGGGTTCCATTCATTATGTCAACAATAATTAATTACGCATTCTTGGATGAAATACTATTTACCAAGAAAGAATTACTGAGATACAAGGACAATTAATACATATATCATTAAAATGGCCCAATTCGGAACCATTACAGACATTAACCCCAATGGCTTGCTAGTAGTCCCACCAAAATTCCAGTAACTAAGCAAAATACCTTGAAAGACATACTACAAGGTTATAATGGAGGGGAGAGTAAGAGATTAGCAATAGCATGGCAATGATTAGCATCTATACTAACTACCACTTATCTACTATCAAATTTGTCGGAATAATCACTACAACTCCTAAAACTAGAACTGGTGATTAGAAACTCCATTCCATTGTACCTCCCTTTGGACTCCTTATTCCTTCCTTTGGAATCTTGGAGCGTATAGGGCAACAATAAAGCCTCTCAAGGTAAGAAGAACCCAAGCTGCTGCAAGGAAGAACCAGAAGCAAAAGCTAAGGCCAAAGGCAACATAAGCCTGGCAAACCCCACAAGAAATGAGAAATAGAAAAAGACCCATGTCCATCCTTGCTTCAAGTAGCCTCTCCACGCTCATGACAGCAGCAGCAACTCAGTAGACAATGAACGCTCTAGCAATAGAAGTTTTGTTCAACCCAGAGATCATGGCCGAACTAAGATGGGGGATGCAGTTGACGATAGATCGGCCGAGTATGCTGAATTCATGTTGCAGCACAGCGTGAGCTTGGGCCTTTTCATAGTTGAGAAGGAAGAAGTACTCGGAAGTTAGGACGGCGACACCCCAACCCAAGGAGACGAGATTCACCTTCATGGGATGCTGCTCACCAAGATCAGTGTAAGAGAAACAAAAGATAGCAGACACAGAGAAAAGGACCATGGGAAACCACCATAGCTCCCTGGGTTTGAAACTTTTAGGAAATAGCTTCCTACCAGCAGTGGAGTTGAGCTTTTCAAAGAATGATTTCCAATCGAAACTAGCCATGAAATTAGAATAGTGAAAGGAGCTGAGTATGTGGTGATGGTAGTGTGGCAAGGTAGAAGGAATATAATGGGAAAGAAGCTACTAAGTGAGCAGTAGTAGTACTAGTAGGGGCTTGCGACTGGATGTTTATATAAGGGAGATATCCAAGAATTGTCTAATATTTGATGACAAGTGAGCATCATTTTTTTTATTTTACATGTTTATCCCTTGCTGGTAGTCTACCACTATTTCCAGTCCTTTTTTCAGGTTAAGCAGCAAAAGATGTCTTATTTGCAACTTTGCATACATACTTACTATAATACACTTAATAAGTAACAAAGAATCATAACTTAAAGTGACAAGACATTCCACTTGTAATTTCGTGTTGTTTGTAGGTTCATGTCAATAAGAGATGTCTAACCCTTAAATAAAAAAAAATACATTTTTTAAGTAATTTTATTTACAATTGCTTAAGTCTGATTTCATTGTATGACTCTTTAAAGCAAGAAATATTTTGGTTAAAAAGAAAAAAAAAGAAACAATTATAGAAGGAGAAGAGTTGTTTCGATTTTTCTCATTATCATTTGATTTCCAAATCTTCATTGATTGATGAAAACATTTTAGAAGTAGAATAATTAAAATGCAGTTGGACCAGACAGTAGAATTGATCAAATTAATCAAGCTAAGATTTGTGTATTATGTCATAAAATCATTTTTTTTGCCTTTGATATGGCCAAAATTTAACTATGTCATCTAATTTGCTATAATCAAATTTGCTAAAGTATTTTCTATTATTTGTATAATCATCATAATTGATTATAGGTTCCATACAAGTTGTTTGAGTACTTGCTAAAAGAGATTATAATATATCAAAAGGACTTTTGTTCCCTATTTAAAATAACAGTTACAAAAGAAAAGAAAAAAAATTAGAGTTCCTTGGTCTGTATATATTATTCGCCCTCAAAGTCTCAAAAAGTGGACAAAACCAGCAAACAAAAATTATCATACGAATGCCCATACTTATGTTTTTACTATTGTCCATTTTTTTGGATACATTTAGACACTTTTCAAATTCAACTTTCCCTCCGGCAAAAGAATTTTCCTAGCCAAGAGTGGTAATACACCTAGTTTACATGTAATTTACTGTTGAAAATGCATACTCAAACATTTCTATTTATAATATGATATAAGATTCAAATTCCATTGCCCACCGCATTATCTTTTACAACAATATATACGTATATATGTCATTCGGTCGATTGTGACCATTATCTTTTCATCAAACAAATTTGACTATTATCACATGCTATATTTTACACAATTAGCTGCCCATATAATAAACTATTGTAATTGTTAATGTGTAATGTTTTTTTGACAACATAATGAGGCAGGTACGTAGGACCATCGGGACTCGCTAGCTTAAAACCTGATTACTGTGATGAAAATCAAAATCTAGCTGGGAATTTTACGATTAGTTAGACTAATTAATAATTAATCAGATGAGGTACAATACTGCTATTGTTCGGATATTTCTAGATCTCAGATTCTACCTCAAATCATTTCAGAAGCATGTCACCAAATTGTAGGTAGGATCGTAGAATCATAGGATCTTACTAAAAATTGCAAAAAAAAAATCAATATTTTTTTAAATTATAAGCTTATCGTCCATGAAAATATTTGTAAATAAAAATGAAATTGTAACTACAAAAAAGTTCTTCTACTAAAATCTGTAATTTCTAGCATTATATGCTAATTGAAAAAAGGTTCAAGTGATTCTAGAATTTACTATATTTTTGGGCTAAATATCATTGGTCTAAATTTGTGAAATATAAGATATTGCACATTATTAAGATGTCTCTTAGTTCATAGGGTAATCTTATATATGCTATTATCGTTGGATTATGACACATGTATAAAAGTGAAATTTTAAATTCAAATGTTGGATAGTTGTCATCCAACAAAGGCTAATAGTGTATACATCATTAGTGTGTAAAATATTAATCCTAATGCATATAATGTGTACTTAAATCTACAAAATTCTAGTATTTTAACAGTACTTTTATAAACTCTAGGATCATACTAGGATCATAATCCCATTAAATCAATGTGTTGTAGCAATTTCCCTCATTTCCATCCATGAACATTTTTAATTTCCTATTTATCAAAAAATCCCACTGTTAGTTCATTCTTCACCGAATTGTATAGATCTAGCAATGATGGAATTTATATTTTGTTTATTGAATCGCATAAAATTTTGCCCAACTCCATATCTGGAATAGAATATATGATGATAAGTATATATTTTACACGTTTTTAGTGTGTTTTATTAATTAGTTTCGGTGTGTTTTATTTAGTTTTAGAGCTAATAAACTAGGTTTCCAGTGAAAATATGTATTTTATGGTTTAAAGTATGAAAATTGCATTTTTATGGATTTTAAGGGTAAAAATTTCATGTTTTTGTAGGTTTAAGGATTCAATCATCAAATGCAGTGAATTGAGAAGATAATTGAATGATTGAAGATGGTTTAAAGTGATAAATAGAAAATATGAAGTGCAAAAGAGGAAATGCAATCAAGAATAAAAGGAAGCAGTTTCACAGCTTTGATACATTATGGTATTTCAGCAATATCTTGAATTACAAGCATTGGATTGAGGTGATTCTTGAACCATTTTGAAGCTAATAGATATATTTATATTTGGTAGGGGTGGCAATCGGGTCGGGTTCGAGTTGACGGGTCGGATTGAGGCCTAAGTATAACAAAGAACCTGCTGACCCGAATCCGACCTATCAACCCGAAACGGGGTCAGGGCACCTGACACGAACCCGAAAATTTCGGGTTGGCGGGTCGACCCGAAATGACTCGAAACTTAATTTTAATTTATTAATTTATCACTGTAATTTCTAATAAAATCAATTTTTCACAAAATTAATTACATCATCAAGTAATAAAAATTTAAATAAATAATTTCAAACCAAATCTAAAATAAATTAAACACCGTAAAAGTGTTTTATCTCAAACCAAATATAAAATAAATTAAAACAGCATAAAAGTAAAAAATAACATAATATATTATTTGTCCAAATAAAATAATTTTAACTTCACTCAAGGTAAATAAATTCATTTAGGATTAAGTAATTAATGCCTTTGGAAAAAAAGAATGATTTAGTTTAGTTAGATAAAATAATTTTTATGTTTATTAAATTAGTTTTAATTCGTAAATGGGTCACATCGGGTCATATCAGGTCACCACGGGTTGATCCGAAATTGACCTGTTTTTTTTTCGGATTCATCGGGTTCGACCTGATTTTGACCAGAACTCCTGAAACCTCGACCCAAACCCATTAATTTCGTATTAGGTTTGTGTCATGTTTTCGGGTCGTGTCAGGAATTGCCACTCCTAATATTTGGTATGAAAACATAGAAGTCCAGTTCAGTCGTTTTCCTTGTCAAAATGTCGAAATACAGAAGTGAAACTCTGCGATCGAAAGCTAAAATAGAGCTCTGACCAGTTGATGGTAATTTGGTCATATCAACAGAACTCCAAATTGAATGATTCTTGAGGCATTGGAAAGCCAACTCAAAGGGCTACAATTTTCATGGTTTCACAAGAGCTAGTTCAGCCTTTATCATCAAGAAAATAGCAGTTGAAACGGTGCCGAATGTATAGAAGTGAAAATGAGACTTCATGATTACGGGGCTTGTAGTCGCGTATTCTCACTTGATTGCTGCAACTTGCTCATCAACTTGCCCTACTTTCATACAACTTTTCCAACTCAATTCCAGCTATCAAGCTCGACTGTATCTGTTCAAGAAAAGGTTGGAAAGTTGGAAAGAAAACTCATAGAAGTTTCAAGAGTCGAAAATGACAACTAGAAACAACTCATTTGCCTCTTGAATCCTCTATAAATAGAGGCTTTTGGAGAATATTTTCACATCTTTGAAAGGCTAGAGAAACTCCATAAAAAATGTAGTCTTCACCTTATCACTTTAGTAATAGGAAGCCCTTTTTTCTTTTTTTCTCCCTGTCTCTCTCTTATTTTTATTTTTCTTTCATTTTGTTTATTTTTCTTTCATTTTGTTTTCTGTGATGTTTGGAAAGAAAGCATTTTTGTTATCTATTTTATGTTTCTTGTTGTATTTTTTCTCTCATTTTTTATTTTGTCCCTGGAAGAATGGATAAGTTTTTGTGACTGTAAGAATTATTCATTTATTTATTTTTGCTAAAGTTTTGCTAAGTGCAAATCATTAACGTTCCATGGCTTTCTAATCGAAAACTTCAAAGACTGCCTCTAAATATTAATGTTTCCCATAATGAAAAAACTTTTTAGTTGTTTGATACTAGGTCTTTAATTCTAGACCTTGACCTTTAATTCTCAAATTAGATGAATTTGAAGCCTCAATCCTCACGGTTGGTTTTTAGGTTTATGTAATTAATAGCAACTTTTCCAAAATAAGAAACAATTTATTTAGCCAAAATAAGACCAAGTTTATCAGTAGAAGATCTTCACATGAAAGAGCCATAAGCACGCACATTCAAGTTAAGGGTGTCCAGAAATAAGCTGGAAAATATTTGTGACTTTTTATATTGTTTTTGAAGAGAGCCAGATGAAAAGAGGATAAGAAAAGTGCAAATCTTGGTGTCGATCAAATGAAAGAGGATAAGTAAAGTGATAAACTTGGTGTATGTTTATGTGACTTCAAAAAAGTGTATAACTTTCCAAGATAATAAGTTTAAGTCAAAGGAAAAGAGGATAAGAAAAGTGAAAATCTTGGGGTATGTTTATGTGACAATTTCGTGTAAGGTGATCGTTGTTGGATACAGTATGCAAGTTCTTCATTTGGGAAGGGGGAACAAGAGAATCTTAATTAAACACCAAAAGAAAAACAAGTTAATTTTCAAATTTCTCTGTTTTTGGTGCTTAGATTCAAAATCTTGCAGTCATGACTTCAAATCCATATATATCTTTCGATGGTCCACACATTGGTGAAAAACATCGTGCCTTTTGGTACCTCATATCCACAGAGATTACAATCTTGAGCTGACTGGTGTGGCATAAGAAGTGCAAGAGGATGTAATTAAGTGTTTCGGTGATAATGTCACAGACAATTCAGATTTGGGACGTCTTTTTCTTAAGCTTGTCCAATCACGTCTTTCACAGCTATTACTTTCTTCATGGCTTCTGGATGGCTAAGGTCCCAAGGAGAAGAGACATTGCTACTCCAAAGTAGTTGCTGTGCTTTCAGTCCCAGCTGTAATTAATGTCTGCAAAGTGCTATTTAAATTCACCACTTTGCTTCCCAAAGGCACCCTAATATTTTTCATCTCATGTAACATGTCTTTTCCTTTTCCCTTTCTCAAAGATATTATGTGTTTGTGCAAAATTATATAAGCACTCTGCCAAATTGAGAAGCAATATTGTTGAGTTCACTGATCGGACTTCTGTGAATTATTCTAGGAATGCATGTGTTAATAAGTGTTTTGATTAGAAGAAGGTTAATATTTGTGCATCAGAATGATGCTACTTAAATATTTCTTCCAATTTTGCATCATAAAAAGTGTTCATATCCAAAAGAAGTGAGAGGGAAGCTAGTCATGCCAACATAATCGCTTTCATTGTTTGATAGCAAATTATCAATCAGTGTCTTCTTCGTTTCTTTCTTTTTGTAAAGCCGACGATATGTAGTTGGTACATTGTCGTATGCTTATAGTGGCATTCTTACCTCCCACACAGAAAATGTAGTGTCATTAACACTTTAAAACATGTAAAGAATTGCAGCTGATGATCTTCAGTTTTCCAATTTGGAAGCCGAACGAGTGATTAACAGTAAGTGATCAAGGTAGAAATGATATGTTAATTTGTAGGACAGAACCATGAGCAGTGTAAGTAGGATGGAATACAATCCACTTAGACGGCAGCCACCATAGATGGCTATAGTCACTATTAGGCAGGGTGGACAGTAAATGAATGATACTATCAGGTTTTCGAGGCCTGTAGAAGACTTCCGATGGCTTTGCCTCGTGGGTAGATATGCCAGGAGCTTCCATCTGAAATCTTACATTAGGTGTTCTGTCCTATGCCTGTACTAGTGACCCCCAACCAAAAAGAAATGCAGCTTTGTAATTCTTAAGCAGGTTAAAATTCCCTTTATTGCTTTTTCTTGTGCAGAACTGCGAAGACACTTGTCCAAACCCCAGCAGCACATCTTTTGTTTTAACTTGGTAATCAACAAGAAGGTGAAGGTAATATGTTAATTTTCCAGAAGACATAATTGCAATATAAGTACGGGACAATACTTTGCACTTGAAGGATGAGCATCAGAAGTGGCTGAAATCGAATATAAACCAAGGAGAAATCTTTTGTTCTTATAGATGACACATTTTGGTTGATGTTCTCCAGGTACACAAGTCCTTGGAATACAAATTCATGTATTCTTTCGGCCTCATGCTTGAAATTGCCAAGTTTCTCATAAGTATCTAGTTTCCTGGTTGCACATAAACTTCAACTTTGGACATTTTTTCTCAATTAACCGCTGAAATAACAAGAAAAACCCAAGCACGCATCACATTAGTTTGAGAAAATCTTAGTTTGAATCAACCAAATCAAACCAGATGAATGTTCAAATGTTGAGAACCTACATCTTTTACTGATGTTAAAATTTCCACCTGAATAACAAATTATTTAGATCCTTCACCTTGCTTTGGGTAAATTAAAAAAAAAAAAAAAACCAATATGAAGGTGGCAATGGAAAGAGCAGTAGTTGGGAGGCTGGGAGCTGTCTTGGTGTGAAGCTTCATTTAGTTGCACAAGGGAAATGGACTGATGGCAGGGCATTCCTGACCGAGGAATCATCTAAAACCACGGAGAAACTTGAGGAGGCATCAAGCCAGAAAGCATAAACATGACGAAGGAGCCAATCAATAGTAATGTTTACTTGTCACACTAAAGCAGATGATGCAAGCATCTAGAAATGTAGATTGCATTAATTTCCATCACATACTAGAAACAAACATTTCCCAGAAAAATCTATGCAGCTTACCCAGACACTTTTTCTTAGTATACATATACTATTGCATAGAAATCTGCTGTGAAGCTGAACAGGTTGAACTTAGCCACATGGATTAGTCTGCAAGAAATTCTTTCAAAAACGAAATGCTACAGTATTGTTTTTGAAAAACAACCCCAAAAACAGCTAATCCAAACGGACCCCCTGTTGATGTATATACAAGTGCAGAATTTAAAATTTATCAGATTGATGGAGTGATTGAGTCCCATTTGTGGATAGGTTTCAGAAAATTGTGAACTAGAATTAGAAGGCTGCACACAAGACATACTTCTTTATATCTGCTTTGATGTTGTTTTAGCGAATTTAAATGAACGTTAAGGAAAGCTTGAAAAAAGGAGGAGAAAGTCTTTCAATCACAATTGGGAACCAGACTAGCAAAGTTGGGGAAGAACTCTATGGAGCTTTTAAGACTAATGTGCTGCAGACTGCATTAGTTTATTTGAAGAATCAGCTGCTAAATAGTACAAGTTATTCAGATTAATTGTAACCATTTGGTACAAGAAATATTCCATTATCAACATTTCAAAAATTAAATTATGAAATACATCATTATAAACAAAGCTGTGCTTGTTTAATTTGACAGAGCTGTAGCCAAGTTCAGAGATCATTAAATTGCTCATCCAACTTGTCGAGAGGTCGATGATATCTTTAACAATTGATAACATGGTCGACCGGTAGCGAGGCAGCTTCTTCAACACAATTATCGATGATATCAATTATACATTTATTAACTCAGGTTGGTTGTAGGCTTGTGGTCTTTGGTAGGAAAGCTATACTCAGCACGAAGATATGATTAGCTGAAAACTGATTTTTTTTTTTTCTATAAGCGGGAGGTGTTGGAATCTAGGACCTCTTATGAACTGTCAATGTTTTGAAACTCGGATGGGTGATTGAACAGGTAAAGTGGCAGCATCAAGGTTCAACCAATTCAACCTCAATTCATTGATTATTTATTTATTTTTTATTTTTAAAAATAAAAAATAACAAGTAATCAGACATATGTAATATCAACACAAAAATCC